>NW_026988798.1:0-207877 GCF_030222135.1 Aotus nancymaae
AATGTGTGCACTCAACTTCCAGAGTTAAACCCGTGTGTGGATTCAGCAGTCTGCAAACACTTTCTCTGCAGAGTCCCAAAACAGGCGTTTTCAGCCCATTACCGGCTTATGGAAGAAACAGCAGTAAGCACAGGGAAATATCTGCTTCTAAATCCAAAACGCAGCTATCTAACAGAACGTTTGTCAATGTGTGCACTCAACTTCCAGAGTTAAACCCGTGTGTGGATTCAGCAGTCTGCAAACACTTTCTGTGCAGAGTCCCAAAACAGGCGTTTTCAGCCCATTACCGGCATATGGAAGAAACAGCAGTAAGCACAGGGAAATATCTGCTTCTTAATCCAAAACGCAGCTATCTAACAGAACGGTTGTCAATGTGTGCACTCAAGTTCCAGAGTTAAACCCGTGTTTGGATTCAGACAGTCTACAAACACTTTCTGTGCAGAGTCCCAAAACAGGCGTTTTCAGCCCATTACCGGCATATGGAAGAAACAGCAGTAAGCACAGGGAAATATCTGCTTCTAAATCCAAAACGCAGCTATCTAACAGAACGGTTGTCAATGTGTGCACTCAACTTCCAGAGTTAAACCCGTGTGTGGATTCAGCAGTCTGCAAACACTTTCTCTGCAGAGTCCCAAAACAGGCGTTTTCAGCCCATTACCGGCATATGGAAGGAACAGCAGTAAGCACAGGGAAATATCTGCTTCTAAATCCAAAACGCAGCTATCTAACAGAAAGGTTGTCAATGTGTGCACTCAACTTCCAGAGTTAAACCCGTGTGTGGATTCAGCAGTCTGCAAACACTTTCTCTGCAGAGTCCCAAAACAGGCGTTTTAGCCCATTACCGTCATATGGAAGAAACAGCAGTAAGCACAGGGAAATATCTGCTTCTAAATCCAAAAGGCAGCTATCTAACAGAACGGTTGTCAATGTGTGCACTCAACTTCCAGAGTTAAACCCGTGTGTGGATTCAGCAGTCTGCAAACACTTTCTGTGCAGAGTCCCAAAACAGGCCTTTTCAGCCCATTGCCAGCATATGGAAGAAACAGCAGTAAGCACAGGGAAATATCTGCTTCTAAATCCAAAACGCAGCTATCTAACAGAACGGTTGTCAATGTGTGCACTCAAATTCCAGAGTTAAAACCGTGTGTGGATTCAGCAGTCTGCAAACACTTTCTCTGCAGAGTCCCAAAACAGGCGTTTTCAGCCCATTACCGGCATATGGAAGAAACCGCAGTAAGCACAGGGAAATATCTGCTTCTAAATGCAAAACGCAGCTATCTAACACAACGTTTGTCAATGTGTGCACTCAACTTCCAGAGTTAAACCCGTGTGTGGATTCAGCAGTCTACAAACACTTTCTCTGCAGAGTCCCAAAACATGCGTTTTCAGCCCATTACCGGCATATGGAAGAAACAGCAGTAAGCACAGGGAAATATCTGCTGCAAAATCCAAAACGCAGCTATCTAACAAAATGGTTGTCAATGTGTGCACTCAACTTCCAGAGTTAAACCCGTGTGTGGATTCAGCAGTCTGCAAACACTTTCTCTGAAGAGTCCCAAAACAGGCGTTTTCAGCCCATTACCGGCATAGGGAAGAAACAGCAGTAAGCACAGGGAAATATCTGCTTCTAAATCCAAAACGCAGCTATCTAACAGAACGTTTGTCAATGTGTGCACTCAACTTCCAGAGTTAAACCCGTGTGTGGATTCACCAGTCTGCAAACAGTTTCTCTGCAGAGTCCCAAAACAGGCGTTTTCAGCCCATTACCGGCATATGGAAGAAACAGCAGTAAGCACAGGGAAATATCTGCTTCTAAATCCAAAACCCAGCTATCTAACAGAACGGTTGTCAATGTGTGCACTCAACTTCCAGAGTTAAACCCGTGTGTGGATTCAGCAGTCTGCAAACACTTTCTCTGCAGAGTCCCAAAACAGGCGTTTTCAGCCCATTACCGGCATGTGGAAGAAACAGCAGTAAGCACAGGGAAATATCTGCTTCTAAATCCAAAACGCAGCTATCTAACAGAAAGGTTGTCAATGTGTGCACTCAACTTCCAGAGTTAAACCCGTGTGTGGATTCAGCAGTCTGCAAACACTTTCTGGGCAGAGTCCCAAAACAGGCGTTTTCAGCCCATTACCGGCATATGGAAGAAACAGCAGTAAGCACAAGGAAATATCTGCTTCTAAATCCAACACGCAGCTATCTAACAGAACGGTTGTCAATGTGTGCACTCAACTTACAGAGTTAAACCCGTGTGTGGATTCAGCAGTCTGCAAACCCTTTCTGTGCAGAGTCCCAAAACAGGCGTTTTCAGCCCATTACCGGCATATGGAAGAAACAGCAGTAAGCACAGGGAAATATCTGCTTCTTAATCCAAAACGCAGCTATCTAACAGAACGTTTGTCAATGCGTGCACTAAACTTCCAGAGTTACACCCGTGTGTGGATTCAGCAGTCTGCAAACACTTTCTCTGCAGAGTCCCAAAACAGGCGTTTTCAGCCCATTACCGGCATATGGAAGAAACAGCAGTAAGCACAGGGAAATATCTGCTTCTAAATCCAAAACGCAGCTATCTAACACAACGGTTGTCAATGTGTGCACTCAAGTTCCAGAGATAAACCCGTGTGTGGATTCAGCAGTCTGCAAACACTTTCTCTGCAGAGTCCCAAAACAGGCGTTTTCAGCCCATTACCGGCATATGGAAGAAACAGCAGTAAGCACAGGGAAATATCTGCTTCTAAATCCAAAACGCAGCTATCTAACAGAACGGTTGTCAATGTGTGCACTCAACTTCCAGAGTTAAACCCGTGTGTGGATTCAGCAGTCTGCAAACACTTTCTCTGCAGAGTCCCAAAACAGGCGTTTTCAGCCCATTACCGGCATATGGAAGAAACAGCAGTAAGCACAGGGAAATATCTGCTTCTAAATCCAAAACGCAGCTATCTAACAGAACGGTTGTCAATGTGTGCACTCAACTTCCAGAGTTAAACCCGTGTGTGGATTCAGCAGTCTGCAAACACTTTCTCTGCAGAGTCCCAAAACAGGCGTTTTCAGCCCATTACCGGCATATGGAAGAAACAGCAGTAAGCACAGGGAAATATCTGCTTCTAAATCCAAAACGCAGCTATCTAACAGAACGGTTGTCAATGTGTGCACTCAACTTCCAGAGTTAAACCAGTGTGTGGATTCAGCAGTCTGCAAACACTTTCTCTGCAGAGTCCCAAAACAGGCGTTTTCAGCCCATTACCAGCATATGGAAGAAACAGCAGTAAGCACAGGGAAATATCTGCTTCTAAATCCAAAACGCAGCTATCTAACAGAACGGTTGTCAATGTGTGCACTCAACTTCCAGAGTTAAACCCGTGTGTGGATTCAGCAGTCTGCAAACACTTTCTCTGCAGAGTCCCAAAACAGGCGTTTTCAGCCCATTACCGGCATATGGAAGAAACAGCAGTAAGCACAGGGAAATATCTGCTTCTAAATCCAAAACGCAGCTATCTAACAGAACGGTTGTCAATGTGTGCACTCAACTTCCAGAGTTAAACCCGTGTGTGGATTCAGCAGTCTGCAAACACTTTCTCTGCAGAGTCCCAAAACAGGCGTTTTCAGCCCATTACCGGCATACGGAAGGAACAGCAGTAAGCACAGGGAAATATCTGCTTCTAAATCCAAAACGCAGCTATCTAACAGAACGGTTGTCAATGTGTGCATTCAACTTCCAGAGTTAAACCCGTGTGTGGATTCAGCAGTCTGCAAACACTTTCTGGACAGAGTCCCAAAACAGGCGTTTTCAGCCCATTACCGGCATATGGAAGAAACAGCAGTAAGCACAGGGAAATATCTGCTTCTAAATCCAAAACGCAGCTATCTAACAGAACGGTTGTCAATGTGTGCACTCAACTTCCAGAGTTAAAACGGTTTGTGGATTCAGCAGTCTGCAAACACTTTCTCTGCAGAGTCCCAAAACAGGCGTTTTCAGCCCTTTACCGGCATATGGAAGAAACAGCAGTAAGCACAGGGAAATATCTGCTTCTAAATCCAAAACGCAGCTATCTAACAGAACGGTTGTCAATGTGTGCACTCAACTTCCAGAGTTAAAACCGTGTGTGGATTCAGCAGTCTGCAAACACTTTCTCTGCAGAGTCCCAAAACAGGCGTTTTCAGCCCATTACCGGCATGAGGAAGAAACAGCAATAAGCACAGGGAAATATCTGCTTCTAAATCCAAAACGCAGCTATCTAACAGAACGGTTGTCAATGTGTGCACTCAACTTCCAGAGTTAAACCCGTGTGTGGATTCAGCAGTCTGCAAACACTTTCTCTGCAGAGTCCCAAAACAGGCGTTTTCAGTCCATTACCGGCATACGGAAGAAACAGCAGTAAGCACGGGGAAATATCTGCTTCTAAATCCAAAGCGCAGCTATCTAACAGAAAGGTTGTCAATGTGTGCACTCAACTTCCACAGTTAAACCCGTGTGTGGATTCAGCAGTCTGCAAACACTTTCTGTGCAGAGTCCCAAAACAGGCGTTTTCAGCCCATTACCGGCATATGGAAGAAACAGCAGTAAGCACAGGGAAATATCTGCTTCTAAATCCAAAACGCAGCTATCTAACAGAACGGTTGTCAATGTGTGCACTCAACTTCCAGAGTTAAACCCGTGTGTGGATTCAGCAGTCTGCAAACACTTTCTCTGCAGAGTCCCAAAACAGGCGTTTTCAGCCCATTACCGGCATATGGAAGAAACAGCAGTAAGCACAGGGAAATATCTGCTTCTAAATCCAAAACGCAGCTATCTAACAGAACGGTTGTCAATGTGTGCACTCAACTTCCAGAGTTAAACCCGTGTGTGGATTCAGCAGTCTGCAAACACTTTATCTGCAGAGTCCCAAAACAGGCGTTTTCAGCCCATTACCGGCATACGGAAGGAACAGCAGTAAGCACAGGGAAATATCTGCTTCTAAATCGAAAACGCAGCTATCTAACAGAAAGGTTGTCAATGTGTGCACTCAACTTCCAGAGTTAAACCCGTGTGTGGATTCAGCAGTCTGCAAACACTTTCTCTGCAGAGTCCCATAACAGGCGATTTCAGCCCATTACCGGCACATGGAAGAAAGAGCAGTAAGTACAGGGAAATATCTGCATCTAAATCCAAAACGCAGCTATCTAACAGAACGGTTGTCAATGTGTGCACTCAACTTCCAGAGTTAAACCCGTGTGTGGATTCAGCAGTCTGCAAACACTTTCTCTGCAGACTCCCAAAACAGGCGTTTTCAGCCCATTACCAGCATATGGAAGAAACCGCAGTAAGCCCAGGGAAATATCTGCTTCTAAATCCAAAACGCAGCTATCTAACAGAACGGTTGTCAATGTGTGCACTCAACTTCCAGAGTTAAACCGGTGTGTGGATTCAGCAGTCTGCAAACACTTTCTCTGCAGAGTCCCAAACATGCGTTTTCAGCCCATTTCCGACATAGGGAAGAAACAGCAGTAAGCACAGGGAAATATCTGCTTCTAAATCCAAAACGCAGCATTCTAACAGAACGGTTGTCAATGGGTGCACTCAACTTCCAGAGTTAAAGCCGTGTGTGGATTCAGCAGTCTGCAAACACTTTCTCTGCAGAGTCCCAAAACAGGCGTTTTCAGCCCATTACCGTCACATGGAAGAATGAGCAGTAAGTACAGGGAAATATCTGCATCTAAATCCAAAACGCAGCTATCTAACAGAACGGTTGTCAATGTGTGCACTCAACTTCCAGAGTTAAACCCTTGTGTGGATTCAGCAGTCTGCAAACACATTCTCTGCAGAGTCCCAAAACAGGCGTTTTCAGCCCATTACCGGCATATGGAAGAAACAGCAGTAAGCACAGGGAAATATCTGCTTCTAAATCCAAAACGCAGCTATCTAACAGAACGGTTGTCAATGTGTGCACTCAACTTCCAGAGTTAAACCCTTGTGTGGATTCAGCAGTCTGCAAACCCTTTCTGTGCAGAGTCCGAAAACAGGCGTTTTCAGCCCATTACCGGCATATGGAAGAAACAGCAGTAAGCACAGGGAAATATCTGCTTCTAAATCCAAAACGCAGCTATCTAAAAGAACGGTTGTCAATGTGTGCACTCAACTTCCAGAGTAAAACCCGTGTGTGGATTCAGCAGTCTGCAAAAACTTTCTCTGCAGAGTCCCAAAACAGGCGTTTTCAGCCCATTACCGGCATATGGAAGAAAGAGCAGTAAGCACAGGGAAATATCTGCTTCTAAATCCAAAACGCAGCTATCTAACAGAACGGTTGTCAATGTGTGCACTCAACTTCCAGAGTTAAACCCGTGTGTGGATTCAGCAGTCTGCAAACACTTTCTCTGCAGAGTCCCAAAACAGGCGTTTTCAGCCCATTACCGGCATATGGAAGAAACAGCAGTAAGCACAGGGAAATATCTGCTTCAAAATCCAAAACGCAGCTATCTAACAGAACGGTTGTCAATGTGTGCACTCAACTTCCAGAGTTAAACCCGTGTGTGGACTCAGAAGTCTGCAAACACTTTCTCTGCAGAGTCCCAAAACAGGCGTTTTCAGCCCATTACCGGCATATAGAAGAAACAGCAGTAAGCACAGGGAAATATCTGCTTCTAAATCCAAAACGCAGCTATCTAACAGAACGGTTGTCAATGTGTGCACTCAACTTCCAGAGTTAAACCCGTGTGTGGATTCAGCAGTCTGCAAACACTTTCTCTGCAGAGTCCCAAAACAGGCGTTTTCAGCCCATTACCGGCATATGGAAGAAACAGCAGTAAGCACAGGGAAATATCTGCTTCTAAATCCAAAACGCAGCTATCTAACAGAACGGTTGTCAATGTGTGCACTCAACTTCCAGAGTTAAACCCGTGTGTGGATTCAGCAGTCTGCAAACCCTTTCTGTGCAGAGTCCCAAAACAGGCGTTTTCAGCCCATTACCGGCATATGGAAGAAACAGCAGTAAGCACAGGGAAATATCTGCTTCTAAATCCAAACGCAGCTATCTAACAGAACGGTTGTCAATGTGTGCACTCAACTTCCAGAGTGAAACCCGTGTGTGGATTCAGCAGTCTGCAAACACTTTCTCTGCAGAGTCCCAAAACAGGCGTTTTCAGCCCTTTACCGGCATATGGAAGAAACAGCAGTAAGCACAGGGAAATATCTGCTTCTAAATCCAAAACGCAGCTATCTAACAGAACGGTTGTCAATGTGTGCACTCAACTTCCAGAGTTAAACCGGTGTGTGGATTCAGCAGTCTGCAAACACTTTCTCTGCAGAGTCCCAAAACAGGCGTTTTCAGCCCATTACCGGCATAAGGAAGAAACAGCAGTAAGCACAGGGAAATATCTGCTTCTAAATCCAAAACGCAGCTATCTAACAGAACGTTTGTCAATGTGTGCACTCAACTTCCAGAGTTAAAGCCGTGTGTGGATGCAGCAGTCTGCAAACACTTTCTGTGCAGAGACCCAAAACAGTCGTTTTCAGCCCATTAGCGGCATATGGAAGAAACAGCAGTAAGCACAGGGAAATATCTGCTTCTAAATCCAAAACGCAGCTATCTAACAGAACGGTTGTCAATGTGTGCACTCAACTTCCAGAGTTAAACCCGTGTGTGGATTCAGCAGTCTGCAAACACTTTCTCTGCAGTGTCCCAAAACAGGCGCTTTCTGCCCATTACCGGCATATGGAAGAAACAGCAGTAAGCACAGGGAAATATCTGCTTGTAAATCCAAAACGCAGCTATCTAACAGAACGGTTGTCAATGTGTTCATTCAACTTCCAGAGTTAAACCCGTGTGTGGATTCAGCTGTCTGCAAACCCTTTCTGTGCAGAGTCCCAAAACAGGCGTTTTCAGCCCATTACCGGCATATGGAAGAAACAGCAGTAAGCACAGGGAAATATCTGCTTCTAAATCCAAAACGCAGCTATCTAACAGAACGGTTGTCAATGTGTGCACTCAACTTCCAGAGTTAAACCCGTGTGTGGATTCAGCAGTCTGCAAACCCTTTCTGTGCAGAGTCCCAAAACAGGCGTTTTCAGCCCATTACCGGCATATGGAAGAAACAGCAGTAAGCACAGGGAAATATCTGCTTCTAAATCCAAAACGCAGCTATCTAACAGAACGGTTGTCAATGTGTGCACTCAACTTCCAGAGTTAAATCAGTGTGTGGATTCAGCAGTCTGCAAACACTTTCTCTGCAGAGTCCCAAAACAGGCGTTTTCAGCCCATTACCAGCATATGGAAGAAACCGCAGTAAGCCCAGGGAAATATCTGCTTCTAAATCCAAAACGCAGCTATCTAACAGAACGGTTGTCAATGTGTGCACTCAACTTCCAGAGTTAAACCGGTGTGTGGATTCAGCAGTCTGCAAACACTTTCTCTGCAGAGTCCCAAACATGCGTTTTCAGCCCATTTCCGACATAGGGAAGAAACAGCAGTAAGCACAGGGAAATATCTGCTTCTAAATCCAAAACGCAGCATTCTAACAGAACGGTTGTCAATGGGTGCACTCAACTTCCAGAGTTAAAGCCGTGTGTGGATTCAGCAGTCTGCAAACACTTTCTCTGCAGAGTCCCAAAACAGGCGTTTTCAGCCCATTACCGTCACATGGAAGAATGAGCAGTAAGTACAGGGAAATATCTGCATCTAAATCCAAAACGCAGCTATCTAACAGAACGGTTGTCAATGTGTGCACTCAACTTCCAGAGTTAAACCCTTGTGTGGATTCAGCAGTCTGCAAACACATTCTCTGCAGAGTCCCAAAACAGGCGTTTTCAGCCCATTACCGGCATATGGAAGAAACAGCAGTAAGCACAGGGAAATATCTGCTTCTAAATCCAAAACGCAGCTATCTAACAGAACGGTTGTCAATGTGTGCACTCAACTTCCAGAGTTAAACCCTTGTGTGGATTCAGCAGTCTGCAAACCCTTTCTGTGCAGAGTCCGAAAACAGGCGTTTTCAGCCCATTACCGGCATATGGAAGAAACAGCAGTAAGCACAGGGAAATATCTGCTTCTAAATCCAAAACGCAGCTATCTAAAAGAACGGTTGTCAATGTGTGCACTCAACTTCCAGAGTAAAACCCGTGTGTGGATTCAGCAGTCTGCAAAAACTTTCTCTGCAGAGTCCCAAAACAGGCGTTTTCAGCCCATTACCGGCATATGGAAGAAAGAGCAGTAAGCACAGGGAAATATCTGCTTCTAAATCCAAAACGCAGCTATCTAACAGAACGGTTGTCAATGTGTGCACTCAACTTCCAGAGTTAAACCCGTGTGTGGATTCAGCAGTCTGCAAACACTTTCTCTGCAGAGTCCCAAAACAGGCGTTTTCAGCCCATTACCGGCATATGGAAGAAACAGCAGTAAGCACAGGGAAATATCTGCTTCAAAATCCAAAACGCAGCTATCTAACAGAACGGTTGTCAATGTGTGCACTCAACTTCCAGAGTTAAACCCGTGTGTGGACTCAGAAGTCTGCAAACACTTTCTCTGCAGAGTCCCAAAACAGGCGTTTTCAGCCCATTACCGGCATATAGAAGAAACAGCAGTAAGCACAGGGAAATATCTGCTTCTAAATCCAAAACGCAGCTATCTAACAGAACGGTTGTCAATGTGTGCACTCAACTTCCAGAGTTAAACCCGTGTGTGGATTCAGCAGTCTGCAAACACTTTCTCTGCAGAGTCCCAAAACAGGCGTTTTCAGCCCATTACCGGCATATGGAAGAAACAGCAGTAAGCACAGGGAAATATCTGCTTCTAAATCCAAAACGCAGCTATCTAACAGAACGGTTGTCAATGTGTGCACTCAACTTCCAGAGTTAAACCCGTGTGTGGATTCAGCAGTCTGCAAACCCTTTCTGTGCAGAGTCCCAAAACAGGCGTTTTCAGCCCATTACCGGCATATGGAAGAAACAGCAGTAAGCACAGGGAAATATCTGCTTCTAAATCCAAACGCAGCTATCTAACAGAACGGTTGTCAATGTGTGCACTCAACTTCCAGAGTGAAACCCGTGTGTGGATTCAGCAGTCTGCAAACACTTTCTCTGCAGAGTCCCAAAACAGGCGTTTTCAGCCCTTTACCGGCATATGGAAGAAACAGCAGTAAGCACAGGGAAATATCTGCTTCTAAATCCAAAACGCAGCTATCTAACAGAACGGTTGTCAATGTGTGCACTCAACTTCCAGAGTTAAACCGGTGTGTGGATTCAGCAGTCTGCAAACACTTTCTCTGCAGAGTCCCAAAACAGGCGTTTTCAGCCCATTACCGGCATAAGGAAGAAACAGCAGTAAGCACAGGGAAATATCTGCTTCTAAATCCAAAACGCAGCTATCTAACAGAACGTTTGTCAATGTGTGCACTCAACTTCCAGAGTTAAAGCCGTGTGTGGATGCAGCAGTCTGCAAACTCTTTCTGTGCAGAGACCCAAAACAGTCGTTTTCAGCCCATTAGCGGCATATGGAAGAAACAGCAGTAAGCACAGGGAAATATCTGCTTCTAAATCCAAAACGCAGCTATCTAACAGAACGGTTGTCAATGTGTGCACTCAACTGCCAGAGTTAAACCCGTGTGTGGATTCAGCAGTCTGCAAACACTTTCTCTGCAGTGTCCCAAAACAGGCGCTTTCTGCCCATTACCGGCATATGGAAGAAACAGCAGTAAGCACAGGGAAATATCTGCTTGTAAATCCAAAACGCAGCTATCTAACAGAACGGTTGTCAATGTGTGCATTCAACTTCCAGAGTTAAACCCGTGTGTGGATTCAGCTGTCTGCAAACCCTTTCTGTGCAGAGTCCCAAAACAGGCGTTTTCAGCCCATTACCGGCATATGGAAGAAACAGCAGTAAGCACAGGGAAATATCTGCTTGTAAATCCAAAACGCAGCTATCTAACAGAACGGTTGTCAATGTGTGCACTCAACTTCCAGAGTTAAACCCGTGTGTGGATTCAGCAGTCTGCAAACCCTTTCTGTGCAGAGTCCCAAAACAGGCGTTTTCAGCCCATTACCGGCATATGGAAGAAACAGCAGTAAGCACAGGGAAATATCTGCTTCTAAATCCAAAACGCAGCTATCTAACAGAACGGTTGTCAATGTGTGCACTCAACTTCCAGAGTTAAACCAGTGTGTGGATTCAGCAGTCTGCAAACACTTTCTCTGCAGAGTCCCAAAACAGGCGTTTTCAGCCCATTACCAGCATATGGAAGAAACAGCAGTAAGCACAGGGAAATATCTGCTTCTAAATCCAAAACGCAGCTATCTAACAGAACGGTTGTCAATGTGTGCACTCAACTTCCAGAGTTAAACCCGTGTGTGGATTCAGCAGTCTGCAAACACTTTCTCTGCAGAGTCCCAAAACAGGCGTTTTCAGCCCATTACCGGCATATGGAAGAAACAGCAGTAAGCACATGGAAATATCTGCTTCTAAATCCAAAACGCAGCTATCTAACAGAACGGTTGTCAATGTGTGCACTCAACTTCCAGAGTTAAACCCGTGTGTGGATTCAGCAGTCAGCAAACACTTTCTCTGCAGAGTCCCAAAACAGGCTTTTTCAGCCCATTACCGGCATATGGAAGAAACAGCAGTAAGCACAGGGAAATATCTGCTTCTAAATCCAAAACGCAGCTATCTAACAGAACGGTTGTCAATGTGTGCACTCAACTTCCAGAGTTAAACCCGTGTGTGGATTCAGCAGTCTGCAAACACTTTCTCTGCAGAGTCCCAAAACAGGCGTTTTCAGCCCATTACCGGCATATGGAAGAAACAGCAGTAAGCACAGGGAAATATCTGCTTCTAAATCCAAAACGCAGCTATCTAACAGAACGGTTGTCAATGTGTGCACTCAACTTCCAGAGTTAAACCAGTGTGAGGATTCAGCAGTCTGCAAACACTTTCTCTGCAGAGTCCCAAAACAGGCGTTTTCAGCCCATTACCAGCATATGGAAGAAACAGCAGTAAGCACAGGGATATATCTGCTTCTAAATCCAAAACGCAGCTATCTAACAGAACGGTTGTCAATGTGTGCACTCAACTTCCAGAGTTAAACCCGTGTGTGGATTCAGCAGTCTGCAAACACTTTCTCTGCAGAGTCCCAAATCAGGCGTTTTCAGCCCATTACCCGCATATGGAAGAAACAGCAGTAAGCACAGGGAAATATCTGCTTCTAAATCCAAAACGCAGCTATCTAACAGAACGGTTGTCAATGTGTGCACTCAACTTCCAGAGTTAAACCCGTGTGTGGATTCAGCAGTCTGCAAACCCTTTCTGTGCAAAGTCCCAAAACAGGCGTTTTCAGCCCATTACCGGCATATGGAAGAAACAGCAGTAAGCACAGGGAAATATCTGCTTCTAAATCCAAAACGCAGCTATCTAACAGAACGGTTGTCAATGTGTGCACTCAACTTCCAGAGTTAAACCAGTGTGTGGATTCAGCAGTCTGCAAACACTTTCTCTGCAGAGTCCCAAAACAGGCGTTTTCAGCCCATTACCAGCATATGGAAGAAACAGCAGTAAGCACAGGGAAATATCTGCTTCTAAATCCAAAACGCAGCTATCTAACAGAACGGTTGTCAATGTGTGCACTCAACTTCCAGAGTTAAACCCGTGTGTGGATTCAGCAGTCTGCAAACACTTTCTCTGCAGAGTCCCAAAACAGGCGTTTTCAGCCCATTACCGGCATATGGAAGAAACAGCAGTAAGCACATGGAAATATCTGCTTCTAAATCCAAAACGCAGCTATCTAACAGAACGGTTGTCAATGTGTGCAGTCAACTTCCAGAGTTAAACCCGTGTGTGGATTCAGCAGTCAGCAAACACTTTCTCTGCAGAGTCCCAAAACAGGCTTTTTCAGCCCATTACCGGCATATGGAAGAAACAGCAGTAAGCACAGGGAAATATCTGCTTCTAAATCCAAAACGCAGCTATCTAACAGAACGGTTGTCAATGTGTGCACTCAACTTCCAGAGTTAAACCCGTGTGTGGATTCAGCAGTCTGCAAACACTTTCTCTGCAGAGTCCCAAAACAGGCGTTTTCAGCCCATTACCGGCATATGGAAGAAACAGCAGTAAGCACAGGGAAATATCTGCTTCTAAATCCAAAACGCAGCTATCTAACAGAACGGTTGTCAATGTGTGCACTCAACTTCCAGAGTTAAACCAGTGTGAGGATTCAGCAGTCTGCAAACACTTTCTCTGCAGAGTCCCAAAACAGGCGTTTTCAGCCCATTACCAGCATATGGAAGAAACAGCAGTAAGCACAGGGAAATATCTGCTTCTAAATCCAAAACGCAGCTATCTAACAGAACGGTTGTCAATGTGTGCACTCAACTTCCAGAGTTAAACCCGTGTGTGGATTCAGCAGTCTGCAAACACTTTCTCTGCAGTGTCCCAAAACAGGCGCTTTCTGCCCATTACCGGCATATGGAAGAAACAACAGTAAGCACAGGGAAATATCTGCTTGTAAATCCAAAACGCAGCTATCTAACAGAACGGTTGTCAATGTGTGCATTCAACTTCCAGAGTTAAACCCGTGTGTGGATTCAGCTGTCTGCAAACACTTTCTGTGCAGAGTCCCAAAACAGGCGTTTTCAGCCCATTACCGGCATATGGAAGAAACAGCAGTAAGCACAGGGAAATATCTGCTTCTAAATCCAAAACGCAGCTATCTAACAGAACGGTTGTCAATGTGTGCACTCAACTTCCAGAGTTAAACCCGTGTGTGGATTCAGCAGTCTGCAAACCATTTCTGTGCAGAGTCCCAAAACAGGCGTTTTCAGCCCATTACCGGCATATGGAAGAAACAGCAGTAAGCACAGGGAAATATCTGCTTCTAAATCCAAAACGCAGCTATCTAACAGAACGGTTGTCAATGTGTGCACTCAACTTCCAGAGTTAAACCAGTGTGTGGATTCAGCAGTCTGCAAACACTTTCTCTGCAGAGTCCCAAAACAGGCGTTTTCAGCCCATTACCAGCATATGGAAGAAACAGCAGTAAGCACAGGGAAATATCTGCTTCTAAATCCAAAACGCTGCTATCTAACAGAACGGTTGTCAATGTGTGCACTCAACTTCCAGAGTTAAACCCGTGTGTGGATTCAGCAGTCTGCAAACACTTTCTCTGCAGAGTCCCAAAACAGGCGTTTTCAGCCCATTACCGGCATATGGAAGAAACAGCAGTAAGCACATGGAAATATCTGCTTCTAAATCCAAAACGCAGCTATCTAACAGAACGGTTGTCAATGTGTGCAGTCAACTTCCAGAGTTAAACCCGTGTGTTGATTCAGCAGTCAGCAAACACTTTCTCTGCAGAGTCCCAAAACAGGCTTTTTCAGCCCATTACCGGCATATGGAAGAAACAGCAGAAAGCACAGGGAAATATCTGCTTCTAAATCCAAAACGCAGCTATCTAACAGAACGGTTGTCAATGTGTGCACTCAACTTCCAGAGTTAAACCCGTGTGTGGATTCAGCAGTCTGCAAACACTTTCTCTGCAGAGTCCCAAAACAGGCGTTTTCAGCCCATTACCGGCATATGGAAGAAACAGCAGTAAGCACAGGGAAATATCTGCTTCTAAATCCAAAACGCAGCTATCTAACAGAACGGTTGTCAATGTGTGCACTCAACTTCCAGAGTTAAACCAGTGTGAGGATTCAGCAGTCTGCAAACACTTTCTCTGCAGAGTCCCAAAACAGGCGTTTTCAGCCCATTACCAGCATATGGAAGAAACAGCAGTAAGCACAGGGAAATATCTGCTTCTAAATCCAAAACGCAGCTATCTAACAGAACGGTTGTCAATGTGTGCACTCAACTTCCAGAGTTAAACCCGTGTGTGGATTCAGCAGTCTGCAAACACTTTCTCTGCAGAGTCCCAAATCAGGCGTTTTCAGCCCATTACCCGCATATGGAAGAAACAGCAGTAAGCACAGGGAAATATCTGCTTCTAAATCTAAAACGCAGCGATCTAACAGAACGGTTGTCAATGTGTGCACTCAACTTCCAGAGTTAAACCCGTGTGTGGATTCAGCAGTCTGCAAACACTTTCTCTGCAGAGTCCCAAAACAGGCGTTTTCAGCCCATTACCAGCATATGGAAGAAACAGCAGTAAGCACAGGGAAATATCTGCTTCTAAATCCAAAACGCAGCTATCTAACAGAACGGTTGTCAATGTGTGCACTCAACTTCCAGAGTTAAACCCGTGTGTGGATTCAGCAGTCTGCAAACACTTTCTCTGCAGAGTCCCAAAACAGGCGTTTTCAGCCCATTACCTGCATATGGAAGAAACAGCAGTAAGCACAGGGAAATATCTGCTTCTAAATCCAAAACGCAGCTATCTAACAGAACGGTTGTCAATGTGTGCACTCAACTTCCAGAGTTAAACCCGTGTGTGGATTCAGCAGTCTGCAAACACTTTCTCTGCAGAGTCCCAAAACAGGCGTTTTCAGCCCTTTACCGGCATATGGAAAAAACAGCAGTAAGCACAGGGAAATATCTGCTTCTAAATCCAAAACGCAGCTATCTAACAGAACGGTTGTCAATGTGTGCACTCACCTTCCAGAGTTAAACCCGTGTGTGGATTCAGCAGTCTGCAAACCCTTTCTGTGCAGAGTCCCAAAACAGGCGTTTTCAGCCCATTACCGGCATATGGAAGAAACAGCAGTAAGCACAGGGAAATATCTGCTTCTAAATCCAAAACGCAGCTATCTAACAGAACGGTTGTCAATGTGTGCACTCAACTTCCAGAGTTAAACCAGTGTGTGGATTCAGCAGTCTGCAAACACTTTCTCTGCAGAGTCCCAAAACAGGCGTTTTCAGCCCATTACCAGCATATGGAAGAAACAGCAGTAAGCACAGGGAAATATCTGCTTCTAAATCCAAAACGCAGCTATCTAACAGAACGGTTGTCAATGTGTGCACTCAACTTCCAGAGTTAAACCCGTGTGTGGATTCAGCAGTCTGCAAACACTTTCTCTGCAGAGTCCCAAAAAAGGCGTTTTCAGCCCATTACCGGCATATGGAAGAAACAGCAGTAAGCACATGGAAATATCTGCTTCTAAATCCAAAACGCAGCTATCTAACAGAACGGTTGTCAATGTGTGCAGTCAACTTCCAGAGTTAAACCCGTGTGTGGATTCAGCAGTCAGCAAACACTTTCTCTGCAGAGTCCCAAAACAGGCTTTTTCAGCCCATTACCGGCATATGGAAGAAACAGCAGTAAGCACAGGGAAATATCTGCTTCTAAATCCAAAACGCAGCTATCTAACAGAACGGTTGTCAATGTTTGCACTCAACTTCCAGAGTTAAACCCGTGTGTGGATTCAGCAGTCTGCAAACACTTTCTCTGCAGAGTCCCAAAACAGGCGTTTTCAGCCCATTACCGGCATATGGAAGAAACAGCAGTAAGCACAGGGAAATATCTGCTTCTAAATCCAAAACGCAGCTATCTAACAGAACGGTTGTCAATGTGTGCACTCAACTTCCAGAGTTAAACCAGTGTGAGGATTCAGCAGTCTGCAAACACTTTCTCTGCAGAGTCCCAAAACAGGCGTTTTCAGCCCATTACCAGCATATGGAAGAAACAGCAGTAAGCACAGGGAAATATCTGCTTCTAAATCCAAAACGCAGCTATCTAACAGAACGGTTGTCAATGTGTGCACTCAACTTCCAGAGTTAAACCCGTGTGTGGATTCAGCAGTCTGCAAACACTTTCTCTGCAGAGTCCCAAATCAGGCGTTTTCAGCCCATTACCCGCATATGGAAGAAACAGCAGTAAGCACAGGGAAATATCTGCTTCTAAATCCAAAACGCAGCTATCTAACAGAACGGTTGTCAATGTGTGCACTCAACTTCCAGAGTTAAACCCGTGTGTGGATTCAGCAGTCTGCAAACACTTTCTCTGCAGAGTCCCAAAACAGGCGTTTTCAGCCCATTACCGGCATATGGAAGAAACAGCAGTAAGCACAGGGAAATATCTGCTTCTAAATCCAAAACGCAGCTATCTAACAGAACGTTTGTCAATGTGTGCACTCAACTTCCAGAGTTAAACCCGTGTGTGGATTCAGCAGTCTGCAAACACTTTCTCTGCAGAGTCCCAAAACAGGCGTTTTCAGCCCATTACCAGCATATGGAAGAAACAGCAGTAAGCACAGGGAAATATCTGCTTCTAAATCCAAAACGCAGCTATCTAACAGAACGGTTGTCAATGTGTGCACTCAACTTCCAGAGTTAAACCCGTGTGTGGATTCAGCAGTCTGCAAACACTTTCTCTGCAGAGTCCCAAATCAGGCGTTTTCAGCCCATTACCCGCATATGGAAGAAACAGCAGTAAGCACAGGGAAATATCTGCTTCTAAATCTAAAACGCAGCGATCTAACAGAACGGTTGTCAATGTGTGCACTCAACTTCCAGAGTTAAACCCGTGTGTGGATTCAGCAGTCTGCAAACACTTTCTCTGCAGAGTCCCAAAACAGGCGTTTTCAGCCCATTACCAGCATATGGAAGAAACAGCAGTAAGCACAGGGAAATATCTGCTTCTAAATCCAAAACGCAGCTATCTAACAGAACGGTTGTCAATGTGTGCACTCAACTTCCAGAGTTAAACCCGTGTGTGGATTCAGCAGTCTGCAAACACTTTCTCTGCAGAGTCCCAAAACAGGCGTTTTCAGCCCATTACCAGCATATGGAAGAAACAGCAGTAAGCACAGGGAAATATCTGCTTCTAAATCCAAAACGCAGCTATCTAACAGAACGGTTGTCAATGTGTGCACTCAATTTCCAGAGTTAAACCCGTGTGTGGATTCAGCAGTCTGCAAACACTTTCTCTGCAGAGTCCCAAAACAGGCGTTTTCAGCCCTTTACCGGCATATGGAAAAAACAGCAGTAAGCACAGGGAAATATCTGCTTCTAAATCCAAAACGCAGCTATCTAACAGAACGGTTGTCAATGTGTGCACTCACCTTCCAGAGTTAAACCCGTGTGTGGATTCAGCAGTCTGCAAACCCTTTCTGTGCAGAGTCCCAAAACAGGCGTTTTCAGCCCATTACCGGCATATGGAAGAAACAGCAGTAAGCACAGGGAAATATCTGCTTCTAAATCCAAAACGCAGCTATCTAACAGAACGGTTGTCAATGTGTGCACTCAACTTCCAGAGTTAAACCAGTGTGTGGATTCAGCAGTCTGCAAACACTTTCTCTGCAGAGTCCCAAAACAGGCGTTTTCAGCCCATTACCAGCATATGGAAGAAACAGCAGTAAGCACAGGGAAATATCTGCTTCTAAATCCAAAACGCAGCTATCTAACAGAACGGTTGTCAATGTGTGCACTCAACTTCCAGAGTTAAACCCGTGTGTGGATTCAGCAGTCTGCAAACACTTTCTCTGCAGAGTCCCAAAAAAGGCGTTTTCAGCCCATTACCGGCATATGGAAGAAACAGCAGTAAGCACATGGAAATATCTGCTTCTAAATCCAAAACGCAGCTATCTAACAGAACGGTTGTCAATGTGTGCAGTCAACTTCCAGAGTTAAACCCGTGTGTGGATTCAGCAGTCAGCAAACACTTTCTCTGCAGAGTCCCAAAACAGGCTTTTTCAGCCCATTACCGGCATATGGAAGAAACAGCAGTAAGCACAGGGAAATATCTGCTTCTAAATCCAAAACGCAGCTATCTAACAGAACGGTTGTCAATGTGTGCACTCAACTTCCAGAGTTAAACCCGTGTGTGGATTCAGCAGTCTGCAAACACTTTCTCTGCAGAGTCCCAAAACAGGCGTTTTCAGCCCATTACCGGCATATGGAAGAAACAGCAGTAAGCACAGGGAAATATCTGCTTCTAAATCCAAAACGCAGCTATCTAACAGAACGGTTGTCAATGTGTGCACTCAACTTCCAGAGTTAAACCAGTGTGAGGATTCAGCAGTCTGCAAACACTTTCTCTGCAGAGTCCCAAAACAGGCGTTTTCAGCCCATTACCAGCATATGGAAGAAACAGCAGTAAGCACAGGGAAATATCTGCTTCTAAATCCAAAACGCAGCTATCTAACAGAACGGTTGTCAATGTGTGCACTCAACTTCCAGAGTTAAACCCGTGTGTGGATTCAGCAGTCTGCAAACACTTTCTCTGCAGAGTCCCAAATCAGGCGTTTTCAGCCCATTACCCGCATATGGAAGAAACAGCAGTAAGCACAGGGAAATATCTGCTTCTAAATCCAAAACGCAGCTATCTAACAGAACGGTTGTCAATGTGTGCACTCAACTTCCAGAGTTAAACCCGTGTGTGGATTCAGCAGTCTGCAAACACTTTCTCTGCAGAGTCCCAAAACAGGCGTTTTCAGCCCATTACCGGCATATGGAAGAAACAGCAGTAAGCACAGGGAAATATCTGCTTCTAAATCCAAAACGCAGCTATCTAACAGAACGTTTGTCAATGTGTGCACTCAACTTCCAGAGTTAAACCCGTGTGTGGATTCAGCAGTCTGCAAACACTTTCTCTGCAGAGTCCCAAAACAGGCGTTTTCAGCCCATTACCAGCATATGGAAGAAACAGCAGTAAGCACAGGGAAATATCTGCTTCTAAATCCAAAACGCAGCTATCTAACAGAACGGTTGTCAATGTGTGCACTCAACTTCCAGAGTTAAACCCGTGTGTGGATTCAGCAGTCTGCAAACACTTTCTCTGCAGAGTCCCAAAACAGGCGTTTTCAGCCCTTTACCGGCATATGGAAAAAACAGCAGTAAGCACAGGGAAATATCTGCTTCTAAATCCAAAACGCAGCTATCTAACAGAACGGTTGTCAATGTGTGCACTCAACTTCCAGAGTTAAACCCGTGTGTGGATTCAGCAGTCTGCAAACCCTTTCTGTGCAGAGTCCCAAAACAGGCGTTTTCAGCCCATTACCGGCATATGGAAGAAACAGCAGTAAGCACAGGGAAATATCTGCTTCTAAATCCAAAACGCAGCTATCTAACAGAACGGTTGTCAATGTGTGCACTCAACTTCCAGAGTTAAACCAGTGTGTGGATTCAGCAGTCTGCAAACACTTTCTCTGCAGAGTCCCAAAACAGGCGTTTTCAGCCCATTACCAGCATATGGAAGAAACAGCAGTAAGCACAGGGAAATATCTGCTTCTAAATCCAAAACGCAGCTATCTAACAGAACGGTTGTCAATGTGTGCACTCAACTTCCAGAGTTAAACCCGTGTGTGGATTCAGCAGTCTGCAAACACTTTCTCTGCAGAGTCCTAAATCAGGCGTTTTCAGCCCATTACCGGCATATGGAAGAAACAGCAGTAAGCACAGGGAAATATCTGCTTCTAAATCCAAAACGCAGCTATCTAACAGAACGGTTGTCAATGTGTGCACTCAACTTCCAGAGTTAAACCGGTGTGTGGATTCAGCAGTCTGCAAACCCTTTCTGTGCAGAGTCCCAAAACAGGCGTTTTCAGCCCATTACCGGCATATGGAAGAAACAGCAGTAAGCACAGGGAAATATCTGCTTCTAAATCCAAAACGCAGCTATCTAACAGAACGGTTGTCAATGTGTGCACTCAACTTCCAGAGTTAAACCCGTGTGTGGATTCAGCAGTCTGCAAACACTTTCTCTGCAGAGTCCCAAAACAGGCGTTTTCAGCCCATTACCGGCATATGGAAGAAACAGCAGTAAGCACATGGAAATATCTGCTTCTAAATCCAAAATGCAGCTATCTAACAGAACGGTTGTCAATGTGTGCAGTCAACTTCCAGAGTTAAACCCGTGTGTGGATTCAGCAGTCAGCAAACACTTTCTCTGCAGAGTCCCAAAACAGGCTTTTTCAGCCCATTACCGGCATATGGAAGAAACAGCAGTAAGCACAGGGAAATATCTGCTTCTAAATCCAAAACGCAGCTATCTAACAGAAAGGTTGTCAATGTGTGCACTCAACTTCCAGAGTAAAACCCGTGTGTGGATTCAGCAGTCTGCAAAAACTTTCTCTGCAGAGTCCCAAAACAGGCGTTTTCAGCCCATTACCGGCATATGGAAGAAAGAGCAGTAAGCACAGGGAAATATCTGCTTCTAAATCCAAAACGCAGCTATCTAACAGAACGGTTGTCAATGTGTGCACTCAACTTCCAGATTTAAGCCCGTGTGTGGATTCAGCAGTCTGCAAACACTTTCTCTGCAGAGTCCCAAAACAGGCGTTTTCAGCCCATTACCGGCATATGGAAGAAACAGCAGTAAGCACAGGGAAATATCTGCTTCTAAATCCAAAACGCAGCTATCTAACAGAACGGTTGTCAATGTGTGCACTCAACTTCCAGAGTTAAACCCGTGTGTGGATTCAGCAGTCTGCAAACCCTTTCTGTGCAGAGTCCCAAAACAGGCGTTTTCAGCCCATTACCGGCATATGGAAGAAACAGCAGTAAGCACAGGGAAATATCTGCTTCTAAATCCAAAACGCAGCTATCTAACAGAACGGTTGTCAATGTGTGCACTCAACTTCCAGAGTTAAACCAGTGTGTGGATTCAGCAGTCTGCAAACACTTTCTCTGCAGAGTCCCAAAACAGGCGTTTTCAGCCCATTACCAGCATATGGAAGAAACAGCAGTAAGCACAGGGAAATATCTGCTTCTAAATCCAAAACGCAGCTATCTAACAGAACGGTTGTCAATGTGTGCACTCAACTTCCAGAGTTAAACCCGTGTGTGGATTCAGCAGTCTGCAAACACTTTCTCTGCAGAGTCCCAAAACAGGCGTTTTCAGCCCATTACCGGCATATGGAAGAAACAGCAGTAAGCACATGGAAATATCTGCTTCTAAATCCAAAACGCAGCTATCTAACAGAACGGTTGTCAATGTGTGCAGTCAACTTCCAGAGTTAAACCCGTGTGTGGATTCAGCAGTCAGCAAACACTTTCTCTGCAGAGTCCCAAAACAGGCTTTTTCAGCCCATTACCGGCATATGGAAGAAACAGCAGTAAGCACAGGGAAATATCTGCTTCTAAATCCAAAACGCAGCTATCTAACAGAACGGTTGTCAATGTGTGCACTCAACTTCCAGAGTTAAACCCGTGTGTGGATTCAGCAGTCTGCAAACACTTTCTCTGCAGAGTCCCAAAACAGGCGTTTTCAGCCCATTACCGGCATATGGAAGAAACAGCAGTAAGCACAGGGAAATATCTGCTTCTAAATCCAAAACGCAGCTATCTAACAGAACGGTTGTCAATGTGTGCACTCAACTTCCAGAGTTAAACCAGTGTGAGGATTCAGCAGTCTGCAAACACTTTCTCTGCAGAGTCCCAAAACAGGCGTTTTCAGCCCATTACCAGCATATGGAAGAAACAGCAGTAAGCACAGGGAAATATCTGCTTCTAAATCCAAAACGCAGCTATCTAACAGAACGGTTGTCAATGTGTGCACTCAACTTCCAGAGTTAAACCCGTGTGTGGATTCAGCAGTCTGCAAACACTTTCTCTGCAGAGTCCCAAATCAGGCGTTTTCAGCCCATTACCCGCATATGGAAGAAACAGCAGTAAGCACAGGGAAATATCTGCTTCTAAATCCAAAACGCAGCTATCTAACAGAACGGTTGTCAATGTGTGCACTCAACTTCCAGAGTTAAACCCGTGTGTGGATTCAGCAGTCTGCAAACACTTTCTCTGCAGAGTCCCAAAACAGGCTTTTTTAGCCCATTACCGGCATATGGAAGAAACAGCAGTAAGCACAGGGAAATATCTGCTTCTAAATCCAAAACGCAGCTATCTAACAGAACGGTTGTCAATGTGTGCACTCAACTTCCAGAGTTAAACCCGTGTGTGGATTCAGCAGTCTGCAAACACTTTCTCTGCAGAGTCCCAAAACAGGCGTTTTCAGCCCATTACCAGCATATGGAAGAAACAGCAGTAAGCACAGGGAAATATCTGCTTCTAAATCCAAAACGCAGCTATCTAACAGAACGGTTGTCAATGTGTGCACTCAACTTCCAGAGTTAAACCCGTGTGTGGATTCAGCAGTCTGCAAACACTTTCTCTGCAGAGTCCCAAAACAGGCGTTTTCAGCCCTTTACCGGCATATGGAAAAAACAGCAGTAAGCACAGGGAAATATCTGCTTCTAAATCCAAAACGCAGCTATCTAACAGAACGGTTGTCAATGTGTGCACTCAACTTCCAGAGTTAAACCCGTGTGTGGATTCAGCAGTCTGCAAACCCTTTCTGTGCAGAGTCCCAAAACAGGCGTTTTCAGCCCATTACCGGCATATGGAAGAAACAGCAGTAAGCACAGGGAAATATCTGCTTCTAAATCCAAAACGCAGCTATCTAACAGAACGGTTGTCAATGTGTGCACTCAACTTCCAGAGTTAAACCAGTGTGTGGATTCAGCAGTCTGCAAACACTTTCTCTGCAGAGTCCCAAAACAGGCGTTTTCAGCCCATTACCAGCATATGGAAGAAACAGCAGTAAGCACAGGGAAATATCTGCTTCTAAATCCAAAACGCAGCTATCTAACAGAACGGTTGTCAATGTGTGCACTCAACTTCCAGAGTTAAACCCGTGTGTGGATTCAGCAGTCTGCAAACACTTTCTCTGCAGAGTCCCAAAACAGGCGTTTTCAGCCCATTACCGGCATATGGAAGAAAGAGCAGTAAGCACAGGGAAATATCTGCTTCTAAATCCAAAACGCAGCTATCTAACAGAACGGTTGTCAATGTGTGCACTCAACTTACAGATTTAAACCCGTGTGTGGATTCAGCAGTCTGCAAACACTTTCTCTGCAGAGTCCCAAAACAGGCGTTTTCAGCCCATTACCGGCATATGGAAGAAAGAGCAGTAAGCACAGGGAAATATTTGCTTCTAAATCCAAAACGCAGCTATCTAACAGAACGGTTGTCAATGTGTGCACTCAACTTCCAGATTTAAACCCGTGTGTGGATTCAGCAGTCTGCAAACACTTTCTCTGCAGAGTCCCAAAACAGGCGTTTTCAGCCCATTACCGGCATATGGAAGAAACAGCAGTAAGCACAGGGAAATATCTGCTTCTAAATCCAAAACGCAGCTATCTAACAGAACGGTTGTCAATGTGTGCACTCAACTTCCAGAGTTAAACCCGTGTGTGGATTCAGCAGTCTGCAAACCCTTTCTGTGCAGAGTCCCAAAACAGGCGTTTTCAGCCCATTACCGGCATATGGAAGAAACAGCAGTAAGCACAGGGAAATATCTGCTTCTAAATCCAAAACGCAGCTATCTAACAGAACGGTTGTCAATGTGTGCACTCAACTTCCAGAGTTAAACCAGTGTGTGGATTCAGCAGTCTGCAAACACTTTCTCTGCAGAGTCCCAAAACAGGCGTTTTCAGCCCATTACCAGCATATGGAAGAAACAGCAGTAAGCACAGGGAAATATCTGCTTCTAAATCCAAAACGCAGCTATCTAACAGAACGGTTGTCAATGTGTGCACTCAACTTCCAGAGTTAAACCCGTGTGTGGATTCAGCAGTCTGCAAACACTTTCTCTGCAGAGTCCCAAATCAGGCGTTTTCAGCCCATTACCCGCATATGGAAGAAACAGCAGTAAGCACAGGGAAATATCTGCTTCTAAATCCAAAACGCAGCTATCTAACAGAACGGTTGTCAATGTGTGCACTCAACTTCCAGAGTTAAACCCGTGTGTGGATTCAGCAGTCTGCAAACACTTTCTCTGCAGAGTCCCAAAACAGGCGTTTTCAGCCCATTACCGGCATATGGAAGAAACAGCAGTAAGCACAGGGAAATATCTGCTTCTAAATCCAAAACGCAGCTATCTAACAGAACGGTTGTCAATGTGTGCACTCAACTTCCAGAGTTAAACCCGTGTGTGGATTCAGCAGTCTGCAAACACTTTCTCTGCAGAGTCCCAAAACAGGCGTTTTCAGCCCATTACCAGCATATGGAAGAAACAGCAGTAAGCACAGGGAAATATCTGCTTCTAAATCCAAAACGCAGCTATCTAACAGAACGGTTGTCAATGTGTGCACTCAACTTCCAGAGTTAAACCCGTGTGTGGATTCAGCAGTCTGCAAACACTTTCTCTGCAGAGTCCCAAAACAGGCGTTTTCAGCCCTTTACCGGCATATGGAAAAAACAGCAGTAAGCACAGGGAAATATCTGCTTCTAAATCCAAAACGCAGCTATCTAACAGAACGGTTGTCAATGTGTGCACTCAACTTCCAGAGTTAAACCCGTGTGTGGATTCAGCAGTCTGCAAACCCTTTCTGTGCAGAGTCCCAAAACAGGCGTTTTCAGCCCATTACCGGCATATGGAAGAAACAGCAGTAAGCACAGGGAAATATCTGCTTCTAAATCCAAAACGCAGCTATCTAACAGAACGGTTGTCAATGTGTGCACTCAACTTCCAGAGTTAAACCAGTGTGTGGATTCAGCAGTCTGCAAACACTTTCTCTGCAGAGTCCCAAAACAGGCGTTTTCAGCCCATTACCAGCATATGGAAGAAACAGCAGTAAGCACAGGGAAATATCTGCTTCTAAATCCAAAACGCAGCTATCTAACAGAACGGTTGTCAATGTGTGCACTCAACTTCCAGAGTTAAACCCGTGTGTGGATTCAGCAGTCTGCAAACACTTTCTCTGCAGAGTCCCAAAACAGGCGTTTTCAGCCCATTACCGGCATATGGAAGAAACAGCAGTAAGCACATGGAAATATCTGCTTCTAAATCCAAAACGCAGCTATCTAACAGAACGGTTGTCAATGTGTGCAGTCAACTTCCAGAGTTAAACCCGTGTGTGGATTCAGCAGTCAGCAAACACTTTCTCTGCAGAGTCCCAAAACAGGATTTTTCAGCCCATTACCGGCATATGGAAGAAACAGCAGTAAGCACAGGGAAATATCTGCTTCTAAATCCAAAACGCAGCTATCTAACAGAACGGTTGTCAATGTGTGCACTCAACTTCCAGAGTTAAACCCGTGTGTGGATTCAGCAGTCTGCAAACACTTTCTCTGCAGAGTCCCAAAACAGGCGTTTTCAGCCCATTACCGGCATATGGAAGAAACAGCAGTAAGCACAGGGAAATATCTGCTTCTAAATCCAAAACGCAGCTATCTAACAGAACGGTTGTCAATGTGTGCACTCAACTTCCAGAGTTAAACCAGTGTGAGGATTCAGCAGTCTGCAAACACTTTCTCTGCAGAGTCCCAAAACAGACGTTTTCAGCCCATTACCAGCATATGGAAGAAACAGCAGTAAGCACAGGGAAATATCTGCTTCTAAATCCAAAACGCAGCTATCTAACAGAACGGTTGTCAATGTGTGCACTCAACTTCCAGAGTTAAACCCGTGTGTGGATTCAGCAGTCTGCAAACACTTTCTCTGCAGAGTCCCAAATCAGGCGTTTTCAGCCCATTACCCGCATATGGAAGAAACAGCAGTAAGCACAGGGAAATATCTGCTTCTAAATCCAAAACGCAGCTATCTAACAGAACGGTTGTCAATGTGTGCACTCAACTTCCAGAGTTAAACCCGTGTGTGGATTCAGCAGTCTGCAAACACTTTCTCTGCAGAGTCCCAAAACAGGCGTTTTCAGCCCATTACCGGCATATGGAAGAAACAGCAGTAAGCACAGGGAAATATCTGCTTCTAAATCCAAACGCAGCTATCTAACAGAACGTTTGTCAATGTGTGCACTCAACTTCCAGAGTTAAACCCGTGTGTGGATTCAGCAGTCTGCAAACACTTTCTCTGCAGAGTCCCAAAACAGGCGTTTTCAGCCCATTACCAGCATATGGAAGAAACAGCAGTAAGCACAGGGAAATATCTGCTTCTAAATCCAAAACGCAGCTATCTAACAGAACGGTTGTCAATGTGTGCACTCAACTTCCAGAGTTAAACCCGTGTGTGGATTCAGCAGTCTGCAAACACTTTCTCTGCAGAGTCCCAAAACAGGCGTTTTCAGCCCTTTACCGGCATATGGAAAAAACAGCAGTAAGCACAGGGAAATATCTGCTTCTAAATCCAAAACGCAGCTATCTAACAGAACGGTTGTCAATGTGTGCACTCAACTTCCAGAGTTAAACCCGTGTGTGGATTCAGCAGTCTGCAAACCCTTTCTGTGCAGAGTCCCAAAACAGGCGTTTTCAGCCCATTACCGGCATATGGAAGAAACAGCAGTAAGCACAGGGAAATATCTGCTTCTAAATCCAAAACGCAGCTATCTAACAGAACGGTTGTCAATGTGTGCACTCAACTTCCAGAGTTAAACCAGTGTGTGGATTCAGCAGTCTGCAAACACTTTCTCTGCAGAGTCCCAAAACAGGCGTTTTCAGCCCATTACCAGCATATGGAAGAAACAGCAGTAAGCACAGGGAAATATCTGCTTCTAAATCCAAAACGCAGCTATCTAACAGAACGGTTGTCAATGTGTGCACTCAACTTCCAGAGTTAAACCCGTGTGTGGATTCAGCAGTCTGCAACACTTTCTCTGCAGAGTCCTAAATCAGGCGTTTTCAGCCCATTACCGGCATATGGAAGAAACAGCAGTAAGCACAGGGAAATATCTGCTTCTAAATCCAAAACGCAGCTATCTAACAGAACGGTTGTCAATGTGTGCACTCAACTTCCAGAGTTAAACCGGTGTGTGGATTCAGCAGTCTGCAAACCCTTTCTGTGCAGAGTCCCAAAACAGGCGTTTTCAGCCCATTACCGGCATATGGAAGAAACAGCAGTAAGCACAGGGAAATATCTGCTTCTAAATCCAAAACGCAGCTATCTAACAGAACGGTTGTCAATGTGTGCACTCAACTTCCAGAGTTAAACCCGTGTGTGGATTCAGCAGTCTGCAAACCCTTTCTGTGCAGAGTCCCAAAACAGGCGTTTTCAGCCCATTACCGGCATATGGAAGAAACAGCAGTAAGCACAGGGAAATATCTGCTTCTAAATCCAAACGCAGCTATCTAACAGAACGGTTGTCAATGTGTGCACTCAACTTCCAGAGTGAAACCCGTGTGTGGATTCAGCAGTCTGCAAACACTTTCTCTGCAGAGTCCCAAAACAGGCGTTTTCAGCCCTTTACCGGCTTATGGAAGAAACAGCAGTAAGCACAGGGAAATATCTGCTTCTAAATCCAAAACGCAGCTATCTAACAGAACGGTTGTCAATGTGTGCACTCAACTTCCAGAGTTAAACCAGTGTGTGGATTCAGCAGTCTGCAAACACTTTCTCTGCAGAGTCCCAAAACAGGCGTTTTCAGCCCATTACCAGCATATGGAAGAAACAGCAGTAAGCACAGGGAAATATCTGCTTCTAAATCCAAAACGCAGCTATCTAACAGAACGGTTGTCAATGTGTGCACTCAACTTCCAGAGTTAAACCCGTGTGTGGATTCAGCAGTCTGCAAACACTTTCTCTGCAGAGTCCCAAAACAGGCGTTTTCAGCCCATTACCGGCATATGGAAGAAACAGCAGTAAGCACATGGAAATATCTGCTTCTAAATCCAAAACGCAGCTATCTAACAGAACGGTTGTCAATGTGTGCAGTCAACTTCCAGAGTTAAACCCGTGTGTGGATTCAGCAGTCAGCAAACACTTTCTCTGCAGAGTCCCAAAACAGGCTTTTTCAGCCCATTACCGGCATATGGAAGAAACAGCAGTAAGCACAGGGAAATATCTGCTTCTAAATCCAAAACGCAGCTATCTAACAGAACGGTTGTCAATGTGTGCACTCAACTTCCAGAGTTAAACCCGTGTGTGGATTCAGCAGTCTGCAAACACTTTCTCTGCAGAGTCCCAAAACAGGCGTTTTCAGCCCATTACCGGCATATGGAAGAAACAGCAGTAGGCACAGGGAAATATCTGCTTCTAAATCCAAAACGCAGCTATCTAACAGAACGGTTGTCAATGTGTGCACTCAACTTCCAGAGTTAAACCAGTGTGAGGATTCAGCAGTCTGCAAACACTTTCTCTGCAGAGTCCCAAAACAGGCGTTTTCAGCCCATTACCAGCATATGGAAGAAACAGCAGTAAGCACAGGGAAATATCTGCTTCTAAATCCAAAACGCAGCTATCTAACAGAACGGTTGTCAATGTGTGCACTCAACTTCCAGAGTTAAACCCGTGTGTGGATTCAGCAGTCTGCAAACACTTTCTCTGCAGAGTCCCAAATCAGGCGTTTTCAGCCCATTACCCGCATATGGAAGAAACAGCAGTAAGCACAGGGAAATATCTGCTTCTAAATCCAAAACGCAGCTATCTAACAGAACGGTTGTCAATGTGTGCACTCAACTTCCAGAGTTAAACCCGTGTGTGGATTCAGCAGTCTGCAAACCCATTCTGTGCAGAGTCCCAAAACAGGCGTTTTCAGCCCATTACCGGCATATGGAAGAAACAGCAGTAAGCACAGGGAAATATCTGCTTCTAAATCCAAAACGCAGCTATCTAACAGAACGTTTGTCAAAGTGTGCACTCAACTTCCAGAGTTAAACGCGTGTGTGGATTCAGCAGTCTGCAAACACTTTCTCTGCAGAGTCCCAAAACAGGCGTTTTCAGCCCATTACCAGCATATGGAAGAAACAGCAGTAAGCACAGGGAAATATCTGCTTCTAAATCCAAAACGCAGCTATCTAACAGAACGGTTGTCAATGTGTGCACTCAACTTCCAGAGTTAAACCCGTGTGTGGATTCAGCAGTCTGCAAACACTTTCTCTGCAGAGTCCCAAAACAGGCGTTTTCAGCCCTTTACCGGCATATGGAAAAAACAGCAGTAAGCACAGGGAAATATCTGCTTCTAAATCCAAAACGCAGCTATCTAACAGAACGGTTGTCAATGTGTGCACTCAACTTCCAGAGTTAAACCCGTGTGTGGATTCAGCAGTCTGCAAACCCTTTCTGTGCAGAGTCCCAAAACAGGCGTTTTCAGCCCATTACCGGCATATGGAAGAAACAGCAGTAAGCACAGGGAAATATCTGCTTCTAAATCCAAAACGCAGCTATCTAACAGAACGGTTGTCAATGTGTGCACTCAACTTCCAGAGTTAAACCAGTGTGTGGATTCAGCAGTCTGCAAACACTTTCTCTGCAGAGTCCCAAAACAGGCGTTTTCAGCCCATTACCGGCATATGGAAGAAACAGCAGTAAGCACAGGGAAATATCTGCTTCTAAATCCAAAACGCAGCTATCTAACAGAACGGTTGTCAATGTGTGCACTCAACTTCCAGAATTAAAACCGTGTGTGGATTCAGCAGTCTGCAAACACTTTCTCTGCAGAGTCCTAAATCAGGCGTTTTCAGCCCATTACCGGCATATGGAAGAAACAGCAGTAAGCACAGGGAAATATCTGCTTCTAAATCCAAAACGCAGCTATCTAACAGAACGGTTGTCAATGTGTGCACTCAACTTCCAGAGTTAAACCGGTGTGTGGATTCAGCAGTCTGCAAACCCTTTCTGTGCAGAGTCCCAAAACAGGCGTTTTCAGCCCATTACCGGCATATGGAAGAAACAGCAGTAAGCACAGGGAAATATCTGCTTCTAAATCCAAAACGCAGCTATCTAACAGAACGGTTGTCAATGTGTGCACTCAACTTCCAGAGTTAAACCCGTGTGTGGATTCAGCAGTCTGCAAACACTTTCTCTGCAGAGTCCCAAAACAGGCGTTTTCAGCCCATTACCGGCATATGGAAGAAACAGCAGTAAGCACATGGAAATATCTGCTTCTAAATCCAAAACGCAGCTATCTAACAGAACGGTTGTCAATGTGTGCAGTCAACTTCCAGAGTTAAACCCGTGTGTGGATTCAGCAGTCAGCAAACACTTTCTCTGCAGAGTCCCAAAACAGGCTTTTTCAGCCCATTACCGGCATATGGAAGAAACAGCAGTAAGCACAGGGAAATATCTGCTTCTAAATCCAAAACGCAGCTATCTAACAGAAAGGTTGTCAATGTGTGCACTCAACTTCCAGAGTTAAACCCGTGTGTGGATTCAGCAGTCTGCAAACCCTTTCTCTGCAGAGTCCCAAATCAGGCGTTTTCAGCCCATTACCGGCATATGGAAGAAACAGCAGTAAGCACATGGAAATATCTGCTTCTAAATCCAAAACGCAGCTATCTAACAGAACGGTTGTCAATGTGTGCACTCAACTTCCAGAGTTAAACCAGTGTGAGGATTCAGCAGTCTGCAAACACTTTCTCTGCAGAGTCCCAAAACAGGCGTTTTCAGCCCATTACCAGCATATGGAAGAAACTGCAGTAAGCACAGGGAAATATCTGCTTCTAAATCCAAAACGCAGCTATCTAACAGAACGGTTGTCAATGTGTGCACTCAACTTCCAGAGTTAAACCCGTGTGTGGATTCAGCAGTCTGCAAACACTTTCTCTGCAGAGTCCCAAATCAGGCGTTTTCAGCCCGTTACCGGCATATGGAAGAAACAGCAGTAAGCACAGGGAAATATCTGCTTCTAAATCCAAAACGCAGCTATCTAACAGAACGGTTGTCAATGTGTGCACTCAACTTCCAGAGTTAAACCCGTGTGTGGATTCAGCAGTCTGCAAACACTTTCTCTGCAGAGTCCCAAAACAGGCGTTTTCAGCCCATTACCGGCATATGGAAGAAACAGCAGTAAGCACAGGGAAATATCTGCTTCTAAATCCAAAACGCAGCTATCTAACAGAACGTTTGTCAATGTGTGTACTCAACTTCCAGAGTTAAACCCGTGTGTGGATTCAGCAGTCTGCAAACACTTTCTCTGCAGAGTCCCAAAACAGGAGTTTTCAGCCCATTACCGGCATATGGAAGAAACAGCAGTAAGCACAGGGAAATATCTGCTTCTAAATCCAAAACGCAGCTATCTAACAGAACGGTTGTCAATGTGTGCACTCAACTTCCAGAGTTAAACCAGTGTGTGGATTCAGCAGTCTGCATACACTTTCTCTGCAGAGTCCCAAAACAGGCGTTTTCAACCCATTACCAGCATATGGAAGAAACAGCAGTAAGCACAGGGAAATAACTGCTTCTAAATCCAAAACGCAGCTATCTAACTGAACGGTTGTCAATGTGTGCACTCAACTTCCAGAATTAAACCGGTGTGTGGATTCAGCAGTCTGCAAACACTTTCTCTGCAGAGTCCCAAAACAGGCGTTTTCAGCCCATTTCCGGCATATGGAAGAAACAGCAGTAAGCACAGGGAAATATCTGCTTCTAAATCCAAAACACAGCTATCTAACAGAACGGTTGTCAATGTGTGCACTCAACTTCCAGAGTTAAACCCGTGTGTGGATTCAGCAGTCTGCAAACACTTTCTCTGCAGAGTCCCAAAACAGGCGTTTTCAGCCCATTACCGGCATATGGAAGAAACAGCAGTAAGCACAGGGAAATATCTGCTTCTAAATCCAAAACGCAGCTATCTAACAGAACGGTTGTCAATGTGTGCACTCAACTTCCAGAGTTAAACCCGTGTGTGGATTCAGCAGTCTGCAAACACTTTCTCTGCAGAGTCCCAAATCAGGCGTTTTCAGCCCATTACCGGCATATGGAAGAAACAGCAGTAAGCACAGGGAAATATCTGCTTCTAAATCCAAAACGCAGCTATCTAACAGAACGGTTGTCAATGTGTGCACTCAACTTCCAGAGTTAAACCCGTGTGTGGATTCAGCAGTCTGCAAACACTTTCTCTGCAGAGTCCCAAAACAGGCGTTTTCAGCCCATTACCGGCATATGGAAGAAACAGCAGTAAGCACAGTGAAATATCTGCTTCTAAATCCAAAACGCAGCTATCTAACAGAACGTTTGTCAATGTGTGCACTCAACTTCCAGAGCTAAACCCGTGTGTGGATTCAGCAGTCTGCAAACACTTTCTCTGCAGAGTCCCAAAACAGGCGTTTTCAGCCCATTACCGGCATATGGAAGAAACAGCAGTAAGCACAGGGAAATATCTGCTTCTAAATCCAAAACGCAGCTATCTAACAGAACGGTTGTCAATGTGTGCACTCAACTTCCAGAGTTAAACCAGTGTGTGGATTCAGCAGTCTGCAAACACTTTCTCTGCAGAGTCCCAAAACAGGCGTTTTCAGCCCATTACCAGCATACGGAAGAAACAGCAGTAAGCACAGGGAAATATCTGCTTCTAAATCCAAAACGCAGCTATCTAACAGAACGGTTGTCAATGTGTGCACTCAACTTCCAGAATTAAACCGGTGTGTGGATTCAGCAGTCTGCAAACACTTTCTCTGCAGAGTCCCAAAACAGGCGTTTTCAGCCCATTTCCGGCATATGGAAGAAACAGCAGTAAGCACAGGGAAATATCTGCTTCTAAATCCAAAACACAGCTATCTAACAGAACGGTTGTCAATGTGTGCACTCAACTTCCAGAGTTAAACCCGTGTGTGGATTCAGCAGTCTGCAAACACTTTCTATGCAGAGTCCCAAAACAGGCGTTTTCAGCCCATTACCGGCATATGGAAGAAACAGCAGTAAGCACAGGGAAATATCTGCTTCTAAATCCAAAACGCAGCTATCTAACAGAACGGTTGTCAATGTGTGCACTCAACTTCCAGAGTTAAACCCGTGTGTGGATTCAGCAGTCTGCAAACACTTTCTCTGCAGAGTCCCAAAACAGGCGTTTTCAGCCCTTTACCGGCATAAGGAAGAAACAGCAGTAAGCACAGGGAAATATCTGCTTCTAAATCCAAAATGCAGCTATCTAACAGAACGGTTGTCAATGTGTGCACTCAACTTCCAGAGTTAAACCAGTGTGTGGATTCAGCAGTCTGCAAACACTTTCTCTGCACAGTCCCAAAACAGGCGTTTTCAGCCCATTACCAGCATATGGAAGAAACAGCAGTAAGCACAGGGAAATATCTGCTTCTAAATCCAAAACGCAGCTATCTAACAGAACGGTTGTCAATGTGTGCACTCAACTTCCAGAGTTAAACCCGTGTGTGGATTCAGCAGTCTGCAAACACTTTCTCTGCAGAGTCCCAAAACAGGCGTTTTTCAGCCCATTACCGGCATATGGAAGAAACAGCAGTAAGCACATGGAAATATCTGCTTCTAAATCCAAAACGCAGCTATCTAACAGAACGGTTGTCAATGTGTGCAGTCAACTTCCAGAGTTAAACCGTGTGTGGATTCAGCAGTCAGCAAACACTTTCTCTGCAGAGTCCCAAAACAGGCTTTTTCAGCCCATTACCGGCATATGGAAGAAACAGCAGTAAGCACAGGGAAATATCTGCTTCTAAATCCAAAACGCAGCTATCTAACAGAACGGTTGTCAATGTGTGCACTCAACTTCCAGAGTTAAACCCGTGTGTGGATTCAGCAGTCTGCAAACACTTTCTCTGCAGAGTCCCAAAACAGGCGTTTTCAGCCCATTACCGGCATATGGAAGAAACAGCAGTAAGCACAGGGAAATATCTGCTTCTAAATCCAAAACGCAGCTATCTAACAGAACGGTTGTCAATGTGTGCACTCAACTTCCAGAGTTAAACCAGTGTGAGGATTCAGCAGTCTGCAAACACTTTCTCTGCAGAGTCCCAAAACAGGCGTTTTCAGCCCATTACCAGCATATGGAAGAAACAGCAGTAAGCACAGGGAAATATCTGCTTCTAAATCCAAAACGCAGCTATCTAACAGAACGGTTGTCAATGTGTGCACTCAACTTCCAGAGTTAAACCCGTGTGTGGATTCAGCAGTCTGCAAACACTTTCTCTGCAGAGTCCCAAATCAGGCGTTTTCAGCCCATTACCCGCATATGGAAGAAACAGCAGTAAGCACAGGGAAATATCTGCTTCTAAATCCAAAACGCAGCTATCTAACAGAACGGTTGTCAATGTGTGCACTCAACTTCCAGAGTTAAACCCGTGTGTGGATTCAGCAGTCTGCAAACCCTTTCTGTGCAGAGTCCCAAAACAGGCGTTTTCAGCCCATTACCGGCATATGGAAGAAACAGCAGTAAGCACAGGGAAATATCTGCTTCTAAATCCAAAACGCAGCTATCTAACAGAACGTTTGTCAATGTGTGCACTCAACTTCCAGAGTTAAACCCGTGTGTGGATTCAGCAGTCTGCAAACACTTTCTCTGCAGAGTCCCAAAACAGGCGTTTTCAGCCCATTACCAGCATATGGAAGAAACAGCAGTAAGCACAGGGAAATATCTGCTTCTAAATCCAAAACGCAGCTATCTAACAGAACGGTTGTCAATGTGTGCACTCAACTTCCAGAGTTAAACCCGTGTGTGGATTCAGCAGTCTGCAAACACTTTCTCTGCAGAGTCCCAAAACAGGCGTTTTCAGCCCTTTACCGGCATATGGAAAAAACAGCAGTAAGCACAGGGAAATATCTGCTTCTAAATCCAAAACGCAGCTATCTAACAGAACGGTTGTCAATGTGTGCACTCAACTTCCAGAGTTAAACCCGTGTGTGGATTCAGCAGTCTGCAAACCCTTTCTGTGCAGAGTCCCAAAACAGGCGTTTTCAGCCCATTACCGGCATATGGAAGAAACAGCAGTAAGCACAGGGAAATATCTGCTTCTAAATCCAAAACGCAGCTATCTAACAGAACGGTTGTCAATGTGTGCACTCAACTTCCAGAGTTAAACCAGTGTGTGGATTCAGCAGTCTGCAAACACTTTCTCTGCAGAGTCCCAAAACAGGCGTTTTCAGCCCATTACCAGCATATGGAAGAAACAGCAGTAAGCACAGGGAAATATCTGCTTCTAAATCCAAAACGCAGCTATCTAACAGAACGGTTGTCAATGTGTGCACTCAACTTCCAGAGTTAAACCCGTGTGTGGATTCAGCAGTCTGCAAACACTTTCTCTACAGAGTCCTAAATCAGGCGTTTTCAGCCCATTACCGGCATATGGAAGAAACAGCAGTAAGCACAGGGAAATATCTGCTTCTAAATCCAAAACGCAGCTATCTAACAGAACGGTTGTCAATGTGTGCACTCAACTTCCAGAGTTAAACCGGTGTGTGGATTCAGCAGTCTGCAAACCCTTTCTGTGCAGAGTCCCAAAACAGGCGTTTTCAGCCCATTACCGGCATATGGAAGAAACAGCAGTAAGCACAGGGAAATATCTGCTTCTAAATCCAAAACGCAGCTATCTAACAGAACGGTTGTCAATGTGTGCACTCAACTTCCAGAGTTAAACCCGTGTGTGGATTCAGCAGTCTGCAAACACTTTCTGTGCAGAGTCCCAAAACAGGCGTTTTCAGCCCATTACCGGCATATGGAAGAAACAGCAGTAAGCACATGGAAATATCTGCTTCTAAATCCAAAACGCAGCTATCTAACAGAACGGTTGTCAATGTGTGCAGTCAACTTCCAGAGTTAAACCCGTGTGTGGATTCAGCAGTCAGCAAACACTTTCTCTGCAGAGTCCCAAAACAGGCTTTTTCAGCCCATTACCGGCATATGGAAGAAACAGCAGTAAGCACAGGGAAATATCTGCTTCTAAATCCAAAACGCAGCTATCTAACAGAAAGGTTGTCAATGTGTGCACTCAACTTCCAGAGTTAAACCCGTGTGTGGATTCAGCAGTCTGCAAACCCTTTCTCTGCAGAGTCCCAAATCAGGCGTTTTCAGCCCATTACCGGCATATGGAAGAAACAGCAGTAAGCACATGGAAATATCTGCTTCTAAATCCAAAACGCAGCTATCTAACAGAACGGTTGTCAATGTGTGCACTCAACTTCCAGAGTTAAACCAGTGTGAGGATTCAGCAGTCTGCAAACACTTTCTCTGCAGAGTCCCAAAACAGGCGTTTTCAGCCCATTACCAGCATATGGAAGAAACTGCAGTAAGCACAGGGAAATATCTGCTTCTAAATCCAAAACGCAGCTATCTAACAGAACGGTTGTCAATGTGTGCACTCAACTTCCAGAGTTAAACCCGTGTGTGGATTCAGCAGTCTGCAAACACTTTCTCTGCAGAGTCCCAAATCAGGCGTTTTCAGCCCGTTACCGGCATATGGAAGAAACAGCAGTAAGCACAGGGAAATATCTGCTTCTAAATCCAAAACGCAGCTATCTAACAGAACGGTTGTCAATGTGTGCACTCAACTTCCAGAGTTAAACCCGTGTGTGGATTCAGCAGTCTGCAAACACTTTCTCTGCAGAGTCCCAAAACAGGCGTTTTCAGCCCATTACCGGCATATGGAAGAAACAGCAGTAAGCACAAGGAAATATCTGCTTCTAAATCCAAAACGCAGCTATCTAACAGAACGTTTGTCAATGTGTGTACTCAACTTCCAGAGTTAAACCCGTGTGTGGATTCAGCAGTCTGCAAACACTTTCTCTGCAGAGTCCCAAAACAGGAGTTTTCAGCCCATTACCGGCATATGGAAGAAACAGCAGTAAGCACAGGGAAATATCTGCTTCTAAATCCAAAACGCAGCTATCTAACAGAACGGTTGTCAATGTGTGCACTCAACTTCCAGAGTTAAACCAGTGTGTGGATTCAGCAGTCTGCATACACTTTCTCTGCAGAGTCCCAAAACAGGCGTTTTCAACCCATTACCAGCATATGGAAGAAACAGCAGTAAGCACAGGGAAATAACTGCTTCTAAATCCAAAACGCAGCTATCTAACAGAACGGTTGTCAATGTGTGCACTCAACTTCCAGAATTAAACCGGTGAGTGGATTCAGCAGTCTGCAAACACTTTCTCTGCAGAGTCCCAAAACAGGCGTTTTCAGCCCATTTCCGGCATATGGAAGAAACAGCAGTAAGCACAGGGAAATATCTGCTTCTAAATCCAAAACACAGCTATCTAACAGAACGGTTGTCAATGTGTGCACTCAACTTCCAGAGTTAAACCCGTGTGTGGATTCAGCAGTCTGCAAACACTTTCTCTGCAGAGTCCCAAAACAGGCGTTTTCAGCCCATTACCGGCATATGGAAGAAACAGCAGTAAGCACAGGGAAATATCTGCTTCTAAATCCAAAACGCAGCTATCTAACAGAACGGTTGTCAATGTGTGCACTCAACTTCCAGAGTTAAACCCGTGTGTGGATTCAGCAGTCTGCAAACACTTTCTCTGCAGAGTCCCAAATCAGGCGTTTTCAGCCCATTACCGGCATATGGAAGAAACAGCAGTAAGCACAGGGAAATATCTGCTTCTAAATCCAAAACGCAGCTTTCTAACAGAACGGTTGTCAATGTGTGCACTCAACTTCCAGAGTTAAACCCGTGTGTGGATTCATCAGTCTGCAAACACTTTCTCTGCAGAGTCCCAAAACAGGCGTTTTCAGCCCATTACCGGCATATGGAAGAAACAGCAGTAAGCACAGTGAAATATCTGCTTCTAAATCCAAAACGCAGCTATCTAACAGAACGTTTGTCAATGTGTGCACTCAACTTCCAGAGCGAAACCCGTGTGTGGATTCAGAAGTCTGCAAACACTTTCTCTGCAGAGTCCCAAAACAGGCGTTTTCAGCCCATTACCGGCATATGGAAGAAACAGCAGTAAGCACAGGGAAATATCTGCTTCTAAATCCAAAACGCAGCTATCTAACAGAACGGTTGTCAATGTGTGCACTCAACTTCCAGAGTTAAACCCGTGTGTGGATTCAGCAGTCTGCAAACACTTTCTCTGCAGAGTCCCAAAACAGGCGTTTTCAGCCCATTACCAGCATACGGAAGAAACAGCAGTAAGCACAGGGAAATATCTGCTTCTAAATCCAAAACGCAGCTATCTAACAGAACGGTTGTCAATGTGTGCACTCAACTTCCAGAATTAAACCGGTGTGTGGATTCAGCAGTCTGCAAACACTTTCTCTGCAGAGTCCCAAAACAGGCGTTTTCAGCCCATTTCCGGCATATGGAAGAAACAGCAGTAAGCACAGGGAAATATCTGCTTCTAAATCCAAAACACAGCTATCTAACAGAACGGTTGTCAATGTGTGCACTCAACTTCCAGAGTTAAACCCGTGTGTGGATTCATCAGTCTGCAAACACTTTCTATGCAGAGTCCCAAAACAGGCGTTTTCAGCCCATTACCGGCATATGGAAGAAACAGCAGTAAGCACAGGGAAATATCTGCTTCTAAATCCAAAACGCAGCTATCTAACAGAACGGTTGTCAATGTGTGCACTCAACTTCCAGAGTTAAACCCGTGTGTGGATTCAGCAGTCTGCAAACACTTTCTCTGCAGAGTCCCAAAACAGGCGTTTTCAGCCCTTTACCGGCATAAGGAAGAAACAGCAGTAAGCACAGGGAAATATCTGCTTCTAAATCCAAAATGCAGCTATCTAACAGAACGGTTGTCAATGTGTGCACTCAACTTCCAGAGTTAAACCAGTGTGTGGATTCAGCAGTCTGCAAACACTTTCTCTGCACAGTCCCAAAACAGGCGTTTTCAGCCCATTACCAGCATATGGAAGAAACAGCAGTAAGCACAGGGAAATATCTGCTTCTAAATCCAAAACGCAGCTATCTAACAGAACGGTTGTCAATGTGTGCACTCAACTTCCAGAGTTAAACCCGTGTGTGGATTCAGCAGTCTGCAAACCCTTTCTCTGCAGAGTCCCAAAACAGGCGTTTTCAGCCCATTACCGGCATAAGGAAGAAACTGCAGTAAGCACAGGGAAATATCTGCTTCTAAATCCAAAACGCAGCTATCTAACAGAACGTTTGTCAATGTGTGCACTCAACTTCCAGAGTTAAACCCGTGTGTGGATTCAGCAGTCTGCAAACACTTTCTGTGCAGAGACCCAAAAGAGTCGTTTTCAGCCCATTAGCGGCATATGGAAGAAACAGCAGTCAGCACAGGGAAATATCTGCTTCTAAATCCAAAACGCAGCTATCTAACAGAACGGTTGTCAATGTGTGCACTCAACTTCCAGAGTTAAACCCGTGTGTGGATTCAGCAGTCTGCACACACTTTCTCTGCAGTGTCCCAAAACAGTCGCTTTCAGCCCATTACCGGCATATGGAAGAAACAGCAGTAAGCACAGGGAAATATCTGCTTGTAAATCCAAAACGCAGCTATCTAACAGAACGGTTGTCAATGTGTGCACTCAACTTCCAGAGTTAAACCCGTGTGTGGATTCAGCTGTCTGCAAACACTTTCTGTGCAGAGTCCCAAAACAGGCGTTTTCAGCCCATTACCGGCATATGGAAGAAACAGCAGTAAGCACAGGGAAATATCTGCTTCTAAATCCAAAACGCAGCTATCTAACAGAACGTTTGTCAATGTGTGCACTCAACTTCCAGAGTTAAACCCGTGTGTGGATTCAGCAGTCTGCAAACACTTTCTCTGCAGAGTCCCAAAACAGGCGTTTTCAGCCCATTACCGGCATATGGAAGAAACAGCAGTAAGCACAGGTAATTATCTGCTTCTAAGTCCAAAACGCAGCTATCTAACAGAACGGTTGTCAATGTGTGCACTCAACTTCCAGAGTTAAACCAGTGTGTGGATTCAGCAGTCTGCAAACACTTTCTCTGCAGAGTCCCAAAACAGGCGTTTTCAGCCCATTACCAGCATATGGAAGAAACAGCAGTAAGCACAGGGAAATATCTGCTTCTAAATCCAAAACGCAGCTATCTAACAGAACGGTTGTCAATGTGTTCACTCAACTTCCAGAATTAAACCGGTGTGTAGATTCAGCAGTCTGCAAACACTTTCTCTGCAGAGTCCCAAAACAGGCGTTTTCAGCCCATTACCGGCATATGGAAGAAACAGCAGTAAGCACAGGGAAATATCTGCTTCTGAATCCAAAACGCAGCTATCTAACAGAACGGTTGTCAATGTGTGCACTCAACTTCCAGAGTTAAACCCGTGTGTGGATTCAGCAGTCTGCAAACACTTTCTCTGCAGAGTCCCAAATCAGGCGTTTTCAGCCCGTTACCGGCATATGGAAGAAACAGCAGTAAGCACAGGGAAATATCTGCTTCTAAATCCAAAACGCAGCTATCTAACAGAACGGTTGTCAATGTGTGCACTCAACTTCCAGAGTTAAACCCGTGTGTGGATTCAGCAGTCTGCAAACACTTTCTCTGCAGAGTCCCAAAACAGGCGTTTTCAGGCCATTACCGGCATATGGAAGAAACAGCAGTAAGCACAAGGAAATATCTGCTTCTAAATCCAAAACGCAGCTATCTAACAGAACGTTTGTCAATGTGTGTACTCAACTTCCAGACTTAAACCCGTGTGTGGATTCAGCAGTCTGCAAACACTTTCTCTGCAGAGTCCCAAAACAGGAGTTTTCAGCCCATTACCGGCATATGGAAGAAACAGCAGTAAGCACAGGGAAATATCTGCTTCTAAATCCAAAACGCAGCTATCTAACAGAACGGTTGTCAATGTGTGCACTCAACTTCCAGAGTTAAACCAGTGTGTGGATTCAGCAGTCTGCATACACTTTCTCTGCAGAGTCCCAAAACAGGCGTTTTCAACCCATTACCAGCATATGGAAGAAACAGCAGTAAGCACAGGGAAATAACTGCTTCTAAATCCAAAACGCAGCTATCTAACAGAACGGTTGTCAATGTGTGCACTCAATTTCCAGAATTAAACCGGTGTGTGGATTCAGCAGTCTGCAAACACTTTCTCTGCAGAGTCCCAAAACAGGCGTTTTCAGCCCATTTCCGGCATATGGAAGAAACAGCAGTAAGCACAGGGAAATATCTGCTTCTAAATCCAAAACACAGCTATCTAACAGAACGGTTGTCAATGTGTGCACTCAACTTCCAGAGTTAAACCCGTGTGTGGATTCAGCAGTCTGCAAACACTTTCTCTGCAGAGTCCCAAAACAGGCGTTTTCAGCCCATTACCGGCATATGGAAGAAACAGCAGTAAGCACAGGGAAATATCTGCTTCTAAATCCAAAACGCAGCTATCTAACAGAACGGTTGTCAATGTGTGCACTCAACTTCCAGAGTTAAACCCGTGTGTGGATTCAGCAGTCTGCAAACACTTTCTCTGCAGAGTCCCAAATCAGGCGTTTTCAGCCCATTACCGGCATATGGAAGAAACAGCAGTAAGCACAGGGAAATATCTGCTTCTAAATCCAAAACGCAGCTATCTAACAGAACGGTTGTCAATGTGTGCACTCAACTTCCAGAGTTAAACCCGTGTGTGGATTCAGCAGTCTGCAAACACTTTCTCTGCAGAGTCCCAAAACAGGCGTTTTCAGCCCATTACCGGCATATGGAAGAAACAGCAGTAAGCACAGTGAAATATCTGCTTCTAAATCCAAAACGCAGCTATCTAACAGAACGTTTGTCAATGTGTGCACTCAACTTCCAGAGCGAAACCCGTGTGTGGATTCAGAAGTCTGCAAACACTTTCTCTGCAGAGTCCCAAAACAGGCGTTTTCAGCCCATTACCGGCATATGGAAGAAACAGCAGTAAGCACAGGGAAATATCTGCTTCTAAATCCAAAACGCAGCTATCTAACAGAACGGTTGTCAATGTGTGCACTCAACTTCCAGAGTTAAACCAGTGTGTGGATTCAGCAGTCTGCAAACACTTTCTCTGCAGAGTCCCAAAACAGGCGTTTTCAGCCCATTACCAGCATACGGAAGAAACAGCAGTAAGCACAGGGAAATATCTGCTTCTAAATCCAAAACGCAGCTATCTAACAGAACGGTTGTCAATGTGTGCACTCAACTTCCAGAATTAAACCGGTGTGTGGATTCAGCAGTCTGCAAACACTTTCTCTGCAGAGTCCCAAAACAGGCGTTTTCAGCCCATTTCCGGCATATGGAAGAAACAGCAGTAAGCACAGGGAAATATCTGCTTCTAAATCCAAAACACAGCTATCTAACAGAACGGTTGTCAATGTGTGCACTCAACTTCCAGAGTTAAACCCGTGTGTGGATTCATCAGTCTGCAAACACTTTCTATGCAGAGTCCCAAAACAGGCGTTTTCAGCCCATTACCGGCATATGGAAGAAACAGCAGTAAGCACAGGGAAATATCTGCTTCTAAATCCAAAACGCAGCTATCTAACAGAACGGTTGTCAATGTGTGCACTCAACTTCCAGAGTTAAACCCGTGTGTGGATTCAGCAGTCTGCAAACACTTTCTCTGCAGAGTCCCAAAACAGGCGTTTTCAGCCCTTTACCGGCATAAGGAAGAAACAGCAGTAAGCACAGGGAAATATCTGCTTCTAAATCCAAAATGCAGCTATCTAACAGAACGGTTGTCAATGTGTGCACTCAACTTCCAGAGTTAAACCAGTGTGTGGATTCAGCAGTCTGCAAACACTTTCTCTGCACAGTCCCAAAACAGGCGTTTTCAGCCCATTACCAGCATATGGAAGAAACAGCAGTAAGCACAGGGAAATATCTGCTTCTAAATCCAAAACGCAGCTATCTAACAGAACGGTTGTCAATGTGTGCACTCAACTTCCAGAGTTAAACCCGTGTGTGGATTCAGCAGTCTGCAAACACTTTCTCTGCAGAGTCCCAAAACAGGCGTTTTCAGCCCATTACCGGCATAAGGAAGAAACTGCAGTAAGCACAGGGAAATATCTGCTTCTAAATCCAAAACGCAGCTATCTAACAGAACGTTTGTCAATGTGTGCACTCAACTTCCAGAGTTAAACCCGTGTGTGGATTCAGCAGTCTGCAAACACTTTCTGTGCAGAGACCCAAAAGAGTCGTTTTCAGCCCATTAGCGGCATATGGAAGAAACAGCAGTCAGCACAGGGAAATATCTGCTTCTAAATCCAAAACGCAGCTATCTAACAGAACGGTTGTCAATGTGTGCACTCAACTTCCAGAGTTAAACCCGTGTGTGGATTCAGCAGTCTGCACACACTTTCTCTGCAGTGTCCCAAAACAGGCGCTTTCAGCCCATTACCGGCATATGGAAGAAACAGCAGTAAGCACAGGGAAATATCTGCTTGTAAATCCAAAACGCAGCTATCTAACAGAACGGTTGTCAATGTGTGCACTCAACTTCCAGAGTTAAACCCGTGTGTGGATTCAGCTGTCTGCAAACACTTTCTGTGCAGAGTCCCAAAACAGGCGTTTTCAGCCCATTACCGGCATATGGAAGAAACAGCAGTAAGCACAGGTAATTATCTGCTTCTAAGTCCAAAACGCAGCTATCTAACAGAACGGTTGTCAATGTGTGCACTCAACTTCCAGAGTTAAACCAGTGTGTGGATTCAGCAGTCGGCAAACACTTTCTCTGCAGAGTCCCAAAACAGGCGTTTTCAGCCCATTACCGGCATAAGGAAGAAACTGCAGTAAGCACAGGGAAATATCTGCTTCTAAATCCAAAACGCAACTATCTAACAGAACGTTTGTCAATGTGTGCACTCAACTTCCAGAGTTAAACCCGTGTGTGGATTCAGCAGTCTGCAAACACTTTCTGTGCAGAGACCCAAAACAGTCGGTTTCAGCCCATTAGCGGCATATGGAAGAAACAGCAGTAAGCACAGGGAAATATCTGCTTCTAAATCCAAAACGCAGCTATCTAACAGAACGGTTGTCAATGTGTGCACTCAACTTCCAGAGTTAAACCCGTGTGTGGATTCAGCAGTCTGCAAACACTTTCTCTGCAGTGTCCCAAAACAGGCGCTTTCAGCCCATTACCGGCATATGGAAGAAACAGCAGTAAGCACAGGGAAATATCTGCTTCTAAATCCAAAACGCAGCTATCTAACAGAACGGTTGTCAATGTGTGCACTCAACTTCCAGAGTTAAACCCATGTGTGGATTCAGCTGTCTGCAAACACTTTCTGTGCAGAGTCCCAAAACAGGCGTTTTCAGCCCATTACCGGCATATGGAAGAAACAGCAGTAAGCACAGGGAAATATCTGCTTCTAAATCCAAAACGCAGCTATCTAACAGAACGGTTGTCAATGTGTGCACTCAACTTCCAGAGTTAAACCCGTGTGTGGATTCAGCAGTCTGCAAACACTTTCTCTGCAGAGTCCCAAAACCGGCGTTTTCAGCCCATTACCGGCATATGGAAGAAACAGCAGTAAGCACAGGGAAATATCTGCTTCTAAATCCAAAACGCAGCTATCTAACAGAACGGTTGTCAATGTGTGCACTCAACTTCCAGAGTTAAACCCGTGTGTGGATTCAGCAGTCTGCAAACACTTTCTCTGCAGAGTCCCAAAACAGGCGTTTTCAGTCCATTACCGGCATATGGAAGAAACAGCAGTAAGCACAGGGAAATATCTGCTTCTAAATCCAAAACGCAGCTATCTAACAGAACGGTTGTCAATGTGTGCACTCAACTTCCAGAGTTAAACCCGTGTGTGGATTCAGCAGTCTGCAAACCCTTTCTGTGCAGAGTCCCAAAACAGGCGTTTTCAGCCCATTACCGGCATATGGAAGAAACAGCAGTAAGCACACTGAAATATCTGCTTCTAAATCCAAAACGCAGCTATCTAACAGAACGTTTGTCAATGTGTGCACTCAACTTCCAGAGTTAAACCCGTGTGTGGATTCAGCAGTCTGCAAACACTTTCTCTGCAGAGTCCCAAAACAGGCGTTTTCAGCCCATTACCGGCATATGGAAGAAACAGCAGTAAGCACATGGAAATATCTGCTTCTAAATCCAAAACGCAGCTATCTAACAGAACGGTTGTCAATGTGTGCAGTCAACTTCCAGAGTTAAACCCGTGTGTGGATTCAGCAGTCAGCAAACACTTTCTCTGCAGAGTCCCAAAACAGGCTTTTTCAGCCCATTACCGGCATATGGAAGAAACAGCAGTAAGCACAGGGAAATATCTGCTTCTAAATCCAAAACGCAGCTATCTAACAGAATGGTTGTCAATGTGTGCACTCAACTTCCAGAGTTAAACCCGTGTGTGGATTCAGCAGTCTGCAAACACTTTCTCTGCAGAGTCCCAAAACAGGCGTTTTCAGCCCATTACCGGCATATGGAAGAAACAGCAGTAAGCACAGGGAAATATCTGCTTCTAAATCCAAAACGCAGCTATCTAACAGAACGGTTGTCAATGTGGGCACTCAACTTCCAGAGTTAAACCAGTGTGAGGATTCAGCAGTCTGCAAACACTTTCTCTGCAGAGTCCCAAAACAGGCGTTTTCAGCCCATTACCAGCATATGGAAGAAACAGCAGTAAGCACAGGGAAATATCTGCTTCTAAATCCAAAACGCAGCTATCTAACAGAACGGTTGTCAATGTGTGCACTCAACTTCCAGAGTTAAACCCGTGTGTGGATTCAGCAGTCTGCAAACACTTTCTCTGCAGAGTCCCAAAACAGGCGTTTTCAGCCCATTACCGGCATATGGAAGAAACAGCAGTAAGCACAGGGAAATATCTGCTTCTAAATCCAAAACGCAGCTATCTAACAGAACGTTTGTCAATGTGTGCACTCAACTTCCAGAGTTAAACCAGTGTGTGGATTCAGCAGTCTGCAAACACTTTCTCTGCAGAGTCCCAAAACAGGCGTTTTCAGCCCATTACCAGCATATGGAAGAAACGGCAGTAAGCACAGGGAAATATCTGCTTCTAAATCCAAAATGCAGCTATCTAACAGAACGGTTGTCAATTTGTGCACTCAACTTCCAGAATTAAACCGGTGTGTGGATTCAGCAGTCTGCAAACACTTTCTCTGCAGAGTCCCAAAACAGGCGTTTTCAGCCCATTACCGGCATATGGAAGAAACAGCAGTAAGCACAGGGAAATAGCAGCTTCTAAATCCAAAACGCAGCTATCTAACAGAACGGTTGTCAATGTGTGCACTCAACTTCCAGAGTTAAACCCGTGTGTGGATTCAGCAGTCTGCAAACACTTTCTGTGCAGAGTCCCAAAACAGGCGTTTTCAGCCCATTACCGGCATATGGAAGAAACAGCAGTAAGCACAGGGAAATATCTGCTTCTAAATCCAAAACGCAGCTATCTAACAGAACGGTTGTCAATGTGTGCACTCAACTTCCAGAGTTAAACCCGTGTGTGGATTCAGCAGTCTGCAAACACTTTCTCTGCAGAGTCCCAAATCAGGCGTTTTCAGCCCATTACCGGCATATGGAAGAAACAGCAGTAAGCACAGGGAAATATCTGCTTCTAAATCCAAAACGCAGCTATCTAACAGAATGGTTGTCAATGTGTGCACTCAACTTCCAGAGTTAAACCCGTTTGTGGATTGAGCAGTCTGCAAACCCTTTCTGTGCAGAGTCCCAAAACAGGCGTTTTCAGCCCATTACCGGCATATGGAAGAAACAGCAGTAAGCACACTGAAATATCTGCTTCTAAATCCAAAACGCAGCTATCTAACAGAACGTTTGTCAATGTGTGCACTCAACTTCCAGAGTTAAACCCGTGTGTGGATTCAGCAGTCTGCAAACACTCTCTGCAGAGTCCCAAAACAGGCGTTTTCAGCCCATTACCGGCATATGGAAGAAACAGCAGTAAGCACATGGAAATATCTGCTTCTAAATCCAAAACGCAGCTATCTAACAGAACGGTTGTCAATGTGTGCAGTCAACTTCCAGAGTTAAACCCGTGTGTGGATTCAGCAGTCAGCAAACACTTTCTCTGCAGAGTCCCAAAACAGGCTTTTTCAGCCCATTACCGTCATATGGAAGAAACAGCAGTAAGCACAGGGAAATATCTGCTTCTAAATCCAAAACGCAGCTATCTAACAGAACGGTTGTCAATGTGTGCACTCAACTTCCAGAGTTAAACCCGTGTGTGGATTCAGCAGTCTGCAAACACTTTCTCTGCAGAGTCCCAAAACAGGCGTTTTCAGCCCATTACCGGCATATGGAAGAAACAGCAGTAAGCACAGGGAAATATCTGCTTCTAAATCCAAAACGCAGCTATCTAACAGAACGGTTGTCAATGTGTGCACTCAACTTCCAGAATTAAACCGGTGTGTGGATTCAGCAGTCTGCAAACACTTTCTCTGCAGAGTCCCAAAACAGGCGTTTTCAGCCCATTACCAGCATATGGAAGAAACAGCAGTAAGCACAGGGAAATATCTGCTTCTAAATCCAAAACGCAGCTATCTAACAGAACGGTTGTCAATGTGTGCACTCAACTTCCAGAGTTAAACCCGTGTGTGGATTCAGCAGTCTGCAAACACTTTCTCTGCAGAGTCCCAAAACAGGCGTTTTCAGCCCATTACCGGCATATGGAAGAAACAGCAGTAAGCACAGGGAAATATCTGCTTCTAAATCCAAAACGCAGCTATCTAACAGAACGGTTGTCAATGTGTGCACTCAACTTCCAGAGTTAAACCAGTGTGTGGATTCAGCAGTCTGCAAACACTTTCTCTGCAGAGTCCCAAAACAGGCGTTTTCAGCCCATTACCAGCATATGGAAGAAACAGCAGTAAGCACAGGGAAATATCTGCTTCTAAATCCAAAACGCAGCTATCTAACAGAACGGTTGTCAATGTGTGCACTCAACTTCCAGAATTAAACCGGTGTGTGGATTCAGCAGTCTGCAAACACTTTCTCTGCAGAGTCCCAAAACAGGCGTTTTCAGCCCATTACCGGCATATGGAAGAAACAGCAGTAAGCACAGGGAAATAGCAGCTTCTAAATCCAAAACGCAGCTATCTAACAGAACGGTTGTCAATGTGTGCACTCAATTTCCAGAGTTAAACCCGTGTGTGGATTCAGCAGTCTGCAAACACTTTCTGTGCAGAGTCCCAAAACAGGCGTTTTCAGCCCATTACCGGCATATGGAAGAAACAGCAGTAAGCACAGGGAAATATCTGCTTCTAAATCCAAAACGCAGCTATCTAACAGAACGGTTGTCAATGTGTGCACTCAACTTCCAGAGTTAAACCCGTGTGTGGATTCAGGAGTCTGCAAACACTTTCTCTGCAGAGTCCCAAAACAGGCGTTTTCAGCCCTTTACCGGCATATGGAAGAAACAGCAGTAAGCACAGGGAAATATCTGCTTCTAAATCCAAAACGCAGCTATCTAACAGAACGGTTCTCAATGTGTGCACTCAACTTCCAGAGTTAAACCCGTGTGTGGATTCAGCAGTCTGCAAACACTTTCTCTGCAGAGTCCCAAAACAGGCGTTTTCAGCCCATTACCGGCATAAGGAAGAAACTGCAGTAAGCACAGGGAAATATCTGCTTCTAAATCCAAAACGCAGCTATCTAACAGAACGTTTGTCAATGTGTGCACTCAACTTCCAGAGTTAAACCCGTGTGTGGATTCAGCAGTCTGCAAACACTTTCTGTGCAGAGACCCAAAACAGTCGTTTTCAGCCCATTAGCGGCATATGGAAGAAACAGCAGTCAGCACAGGGAAATATCTGCTTCTAAATCCAAAACGCAGCTATCTAACAGAACGGTTGTCAATGTGTGCACTCAACTTCCAGAGTTAAACCCGTGTGTGGATTCAGCAGTCTGCAAACACTTTCTCTGCAGTGTCCCAAAACAGGCGCTTTCAGCCCATTACCGGCATATGGAAGAAACAGCAGTAAGCACAGGGAAATATCTGCTTGTAAATCCAAAACGCAGCTATCTAACAGAACGGTTGTCAATGTGTGCACTCAACTTCCAGAGTTAAACCCGTGTGTGGATTCAGCAGTCTGCAAACACTTTCTGTGCAGAGTCCCAAAACAGGCGTTTTCAGCCCATTACCGGCATATGGAAGAAACAGCAGTAAGCACAGGGAAATATCTGCTTCTAAATCCAAAACGCAGCTATCTAACAGAACGGTTGTCAATGTGTGCACTCAACTTCCAGAGTTAAACCCGTGTGTGGATTCAGCAGTCTGCAAACCCTTTCTGTGCAGAGTCCCAAAACAGGCGTTTTCAGCCCATTACCGGCATATGGAAGAAACAGCAGTAAGCACAGGGAAATATCTGCTTCTAAATCCAAAACGCAGCTATCTAACAGAACGGTTGTCAATGTGTGCACTCAACTTCCAGAGTTAAACCCGTGTGTGGATTCAGGAGTCTGCAAACACTTTCTCTGCAGAGTCCCAAAACAGGCGTTTTCAGCCCTTTACCGGCATATGGAAGAAACAGCAGTAAGCACAGGGAAATATCTGCTTCTAAATCCAAAACGCAGCTATCTAACAGAACGGTTGTCAATGTGTGCACTCAACTTCCAGAGTTAAACCTGTGTGTGGATTCAGCAGTCTGCAAACACTTTCTCTGCAGAGTCCCAAAACAGGCGTTTTCAGCCCATTACCGGCATATGGAAGAAACAGCAGTAAGCACATGGAAATATCTGCTTCTAAATCCAAAACGCAGCTATCTAACAGAACGGTTGTCAATGTGTGCAGTCAACTTCCAGAGTTAAACCCGTGTGTGGATTCAGCAGTCAGCAAACACTTTCTCTGCAGAGTCCCAAAACAGGCTTTTTCAGCCCATTACCGGCATATGGAAGAAACAGCAGTAAGCACAGGGAAATATCTGCTTCTAAATCCAAAACGCAGCTATCTAACAGAACGGTTGTCAATGTGTGCACTCAAGTTCCAGAGTTAAACCCGTGTGTGGATTCAGCAGTCTGCAAACACTTTCTCTGCAGAGTCCCAAAACAGGCGTTTTCAGCCCATTACCGGCATATGGAAGAAACAGCAGTAAGCACAGGGAAATATCTGCTTCTAAATCCAAAACGCAGCTATCTAACAGAACGGTTGTCAATGTGTGTACTCAACTTCCAGAGTTAAGCCCGTGTGTGGATTCAGCAGTCTGCAAACACTTTCTCTGCAGAGTCCCAAAACAGGAGTTTTCAGCCCATTACCGGCATATGGAAGAAACAGCAGTAAGCACAGGGAAATATCTGCTTCTAAATCCAAAACGCAGCTATCTAACAGAACGGTTGTCAATTTGTGCACTCAACTTCCAGAGTTAAACCAGTGTGTGGATTCAGCAGTCTGCATACACTTTCTCTGCAGAGTCCCAAAACAGGCGTTTTCAACCCATTACCAGCATATGGAAGAAACATCAGTAAGCACAGGGAAATAACTGCTTCTAAATCCAAAACGCAGCTATCTAACAGAACGGTTGTCAATGTGTGCACTCAACTTCCAGAGTTAAACCCGTGTGTGGATTCAGCAGTCTGCAAACACTTTCTCTGCAGAGTCCCAAAACAGGCGTTTTCAGCCCATTACCGGCATATGGAAGAAACAGCAGTAAGCACAGGGAAATATCTGCTTCTAAATCCAAAACGCAGCTATCTAACAGAACGGTTGTCAATGTGTGCACTCAACTTCCAGAGTTAAACCCGTGTGTGGATTCAGCAGTCTGCAAACACTTTCTCTGCAGAGTCCCAAATCAGGCGTTTTCAGCCCATTACCGGCATATGGAAGAAACAGCAGTAAGCACAGGGAAATATCTGCTTCTAAATCCAAAACGCAGCTATCTAACAGAACGGTTGTCAATGTGTGCACTCAACTTCCAGAGTTAAACCCGTGTGTGGATTCAGCAGTCTGCAAACACTTTCTCTGCAGAGTCCCAAAACAGGCGTTTTCAGCCCATTACCGGCATATGGAAGAAACAGCAGTAAGCACAGTGAAATATCTGCTTCTAAATCCAAAACGCAGCTATCTAACAGAACGTTTGTCAATGTGTGCACTCAACTTCCAGAGCTAAACCCGTGTGTGGATTCAGCAGTCTGCAAACACTTTCTCTGCAGAGTCCCAAAACAGGCGTTTTCAGCCCATTACCGGCATATGGAAGAAACAGCAGTAAGCACAGGGAAATATCTGCTTCTAAATCCAAAACGCAGCTATCTAACAGAACGGTTGTCAATGTGTGCACTCAACTTCCAGAGTTAAACCAGTGTGTGGATTCAGCAGTCTGCAAACACTTTCTCTGCAGAGTCCCAAAACAGGCGTTTTCAGCCCATTACCAGCATACGGAAGAAACAGCAGTAAGCACAGGGAAATATCTGCTTCTAAATCCAAAACGCAGCTATCTAACAGAACGGTTGTCAATGTGTGCACTCAACTTCCAGAATTAAACCGGTGTGTGGATTCAGCAGTCTGCAAACACTTTCTCTGCAGAGTCCCAAAACAGGCGTTTTCAGCCCATTTCCGGCATATGGAAGAAACAGCAGTAAGCACAGGGAAATATCTGCTTCTAAATCCAAAACACAGCTATCTAACAGAACGGTTGTCAATGTGTGCACTCAACTTCCAGAGTTAAACCCGTGTGTGGATTCAGCAGTCTGCAAACACTTTCTATGCAGAGTCCCAAAACAGGCGTTTTCAGCCCATTACCGGCATATGGAAGAAACAGCAGTAAGCACAGGGAAATATCTGCTTCTAAATCCAAAACGCAGCTACCTAACAGAACGGTTGTCAATGTGTGCACTCAACTTCCAGAGTTAAACCCGTGTGTGGATTCAGCAGTCTGCAAACACTTTCTCTGCAGAGTCCCAAAACAGGCGTTTTCAGCCCTTTACCGGCATAAGGAAGAAACAGCAGTAAGCACAGGGAAATATCTGCTTCTAAATCCAAAATGCAGCTATCTAACAGAACGGTTGTCAATGTGTGCACTCAACTTCCAGAGTTAAACCAGTGTGTGGATTCAGCAGTCTGCAAACACTTTCTCTGCAGAGTCCCAAAACAGGCGTTTTCAGCCCATTACCGGCATATGGAAGAAACAGCAGTAAGCACATGGAAATATCTGCTTCTAAATCCAAAACGCAGCTATCTAACAGAACGGTTGTCAATGTGTGCAGTCAACTTCCAGAGTTAAACCCGTGTGTGGATTCAGCAGTCAGCAAACACTTTCTCTGCAGAGTCCCAAAACAGGCTTTTTCAGCCCATTACCGGCATATGGAAGAAACAGCAGTAAGCACAGGGAAATATCTGCTTCTAAATCCAAAACGCAGCTATCTAACAGAACGGTTGTCAATGTGTGCACTCAACTTCCAGAGTTAAACCGGTGTGTGGATTCAGCAGTCTGCAAACACTTTCTCTGCAGAGTCCCAAAACAGGCGTTTTCAGCCCATTACCGGCATATGGAAGAAACAGCAGTAAGCACAGGGAAATATCTGCTTCTAAATCCAAAACGCAGCTATCTAACAGAACGGTTGTCAATGTGTGCACTCAACTTCCAGAGTTAAACCAGTGTGAGGATTCAGCAGTCTGCAAACACTTTCTCTGCAGAGTCCCAAAACAGGCGTTTTCAGCCCATTACCAGCATATGGAAGAAACAGCAGTAAGCACAGGGAAATATCTGCTTCTAAATCCAAAACGCAACTATCTAACAGAACGTTTGTCAATGTGTGCACTCAACTTCCAGAGTTAAACCCGTGTTTGGATTCAGCAGTCTGCAAACACTTTCTGTGCAGAGACCCAAAACAGTCGGTTTCAGCCCATTAGCGGCATATGGAAGAAACAGCAGTAAGCACAGGGAAATATCTGCTTCTAAATCCAAAACGCAGCTATCTAACAGAACGGTTGTCAATGTGTGCACTCAACTTCCAGAGTTAAACCCGTGTGTGGATTCAGCAGTCTGCAAACACTTTCTCTGCAGTGTCCCAAAACAGGCGCTTTCAGCCCATTACCGGCATATGGAAGAAACAGCAGTAAGCACAGGGAAATATCTGCTTCTAAATCCAAAACGCAGCTATCTAACAGAACGGTTGTCAATGTGTGCACTCAACTTCCAGAGTTAAACCCATGTGTGGATTCAGCTGTCTGCAAACACTTTCTGTGCAGAGTCCCAAAACAGGCGTTTTCAGCCCATTACCGGCATATGGAAGAAACAGCAGTAAGCACAGGGAAATATCTGCTTCTAAATCCAAAACGCAGCTATCTAACAGAACGGTTGTCAATGTGTGCACTCAACTTCCAGAGTTAAACCCGTGTGTGGATTCAGCAGTCTGCAAACACTTTCTCTGCAGAGTCCCAAAACCGGCGTTTTCAGCCCATTACCGGCATATGGAAGAAACAGCAGTAAGCACAGGGAAATATCTGCTTCTAAATCCAAAACGCAGCTATCTAACAGAACGGTTGTCAATGTGTGCACTCAACTTCCAGAGTTAAACCCGTGTGTGGATTCAGCAGTCTGCAAACACTTTCTCTGCAGAGTCCCAAAACAGGCGTTTTCAGTCCATTACCGGCATATGGAAGAAACAGCAGTAAGCACAGGGAAATATCTGCTTCTAAATCCAAAACGCAGCTATCTAACAGAACGGTTGTCAATGTGTGCACTCAACTTCCAGAGTTAAACCCGTGTGTGGATTCAGCAGTCTGCAAACCCTTTCTGTGCAGAGTCCCAAAACAGGCGTTTTCAGCCCATTACCGGCATATGGAAGAAACAGCAGTAAGCACACTGAAATATCTGCTTCTAAATCCAAAACGCAGCTATCTAACAGAACGTTTGTCAATGTGTGCACTCAACTTCCAGAGTTAAACCCGTGTGTGGATTCAGCAGTCTGCAAACACTTTCTCTGCAGAGTCCCAAAACAGGCGTTTTCAGCCCATTACCGGCATATGGAAGAAACAGCAGTAAGCACATGGAAATATCTGCTTCTAAATCCAAAACGCAGCTATCTAACAGAACGGTTGTCAATGTGTGCAGTCAACTTCCAGAGTTAAACCCGTGTGTGGATTCAGCAGTCAGCAAACACTTTCTCTGCAGAGTCCCAAAACAGGCTTTTTCAGCCCATTACCGGCATATGGAAGAAACAGCAGTAAGCACAGGGAAATATCTGCTTCTAAATCCAAAACGCAGCTATCTAACAGAATGGTTGTCAATGTGTGCACTCAACTTCCAGAGTTAAACCCGTGTGTGGATTCAGCAGTCTGCAAACACTTTCTCTGCAGAGTCCCAAAACAGGCGTTTTCAGCCCATTACCGGCATATGGAAGAAACAGCAGTAAGCACAGGGAAATATCTGCTTCTAAATCCAAAACGCAGCTATCTAACAGAACGGTTGTCAATGTGGGCACTCAACTTCCAGAGTTAAACCAGTGTGAGGATTCAGCAGTCTGCAAACACTTTCTCTGCAGAGTCCCAAAACAGGCGTTTTCAGCCCATTACCAGCCTATGGAAGAAACAGCAGTAAGCACAGGGAAATATCTGCTTCTAAATCCAAAACGCAGCTATCTAACAGAACGGTTGTCAATGTGTGCACTCAACTTCCAGAGTTAAACCCGTGTGTGGATTCAGCAGTCTGCAAACACTTTCTGTGCAGAGTCCCAAAACAGGCGTTTTCAGCCCATTACCGGCATATGGAAGAAACAGCAGTAAGCACAGGGAAATATCTGCTTCTAAATCCAAAACGCAGCTATCTAACAGAACGGTTGTCAATGTGTGCACTCAACTTCCAGAGTTAAACCCGTGTGTGGATTCAGGAGTCTGCAAACACTTTCTCTGCAGAGTCCCAAAACAGGCGTTTTCAGCCCTTTACCGGCATATGGAAGAAACAGCAGTAAGCACAGGGAAATATCTGCTTCTAAATCCAAAACGCAGCTATCTAACAGAACGGTTGTCAATGTGTGCACTCAACTTCCAGAGTTAAACCCGTGTGTGGATTCAGCAGTCTGCAAACACTTTCTCTGCAGAGTCCCAAAACAGGCGTTTTCAGCCCATTACCGGCATATGGAAGAAACAGCAGTAAGCACATGGAAATATCTGCTTCTAAATCCAAAACGCAGCTATCTAACAGAACGGTTGTCAATGTGTGCAGTCAACTTCCAGAGTTAAACCCGTGTGTGGATTCAGCAGTCAGCAAACACTTTCTCTGCAGAGTGCCAAAACAGGCTTTTTCAGCCCATTACCGGCATATGGAAGAAACAGCAGTAAGCACAGGGAAATATCTGCTTCTAAATCCAAAACGCAGCTATCTAACAGAACGGTTGTCAATGTGTGCACTCAAGTTCCAGAGTTAAACCCGTGTGTGGATTCAGCAGTCTGCAAACACTTTCTCTGCAGAGTCCCAAAACAGGCGTTTTCAGCCCATTACCGGCATATGGAAGAAACAGCAGTAAGCACAGGGAAATATCTGCTTCTAAATCCAAAACGCAGCTATCTAACAGAACGGTTGTCAATGTGTGTACTCAACTTCCAGAGTTAAACCCGTGTGTGGATTCAGCAGTCTGCAAACACTTTCTCTGCAGAGTCCCAAAACAGGAGTTTTCAGCCCATTACCGGCATATGGAAGAAACAGCAGTAAGCACAGGGAAATATCTGCTTCTAAATCCAAAACGCAGCTATCTAACAGAACGGTTGTCAATGTGTGCACTCAACTTCCAGAGTTAAACCAGTGTGTGCATTCAGCAGTCTGCATGCACTTTCTCTGCAGAGTCCCAAAACAGGCGTTTTCAACCCATTACCAGCATATGGAAGAAACATCAGTAAGCACAGGGAAATAACTGCTTCTAAATCCAAAACGCAGCTATCTAACAGAACGGTTGTCAATGTGTGCACTCAACTTCCAGAGTTAAACCCGTGTGTGGATTCAGCAGTCTGCAAACACTTTCTCTGCAGAGTCCCAAAACAGGCGTTTTCAGCCCATTACCGGCATATGGAAGAAACAGCAGTAAGCACAGGGAAATATCTGCTTCTAAATCCAAAACGCAGCTATCTAACAGAACGGTTGTCAATGTGTGCACTCAACTTCCAGAGTTAAACCCGTGTGTGGATTCAGCAGTCTGCAAACACTTTCTCTGCAGAGTCCCAAATCAGGCGTTTTCAGCCCATTACCGGCATATGGAAGAAACAGCAGTAAGCACAGGGAAATATCTGCTTCTAAATCCAAAACGCAGCTATCTAACAGAACGGTTGTCAATGTGTGCACTCAACTTCCAGAGTTAAACCCGTGTGTGGATTCAGCAGTCTGCAAACACTTTCTCTGCAGAGTCCCAAAACAGGCGTTTTCAGCCCATTACCGGCATATGGAAGAAACAGCAGTAAGCACAGTGAAATATCTGCTTCTAAATCCAAAACGCAGCTATCTAACAGAACGTTTGTCAATGTGTGCACTCAACTTCCAGAGCTAAACCCGTGTGTGGATTCAGCAGTCTGCAAACACTTTCTCTGCAGAGTCCCAAAACAGGCGTTTTCAGCCCATTACCGGCATATGGAAGAAACAGCAGTAAGCACAGGGAAATATCTGCTTCTAAATCCAAAACGCAGCTATCTAACAGAACGGTTGTCAATGTGTGCACTCAACTTCCAGAGTTAAACCAGTGTGTGGATTCAGCAGTCAGCAAACACTTTCTCTGCAGAGTCCCAAAACAGGCGTTTTCAGCCCATTACCAGCATACGGAAGAAACAGCAGTAAGCACAGGGAAATATCTGCTTCTAAATCCAAAACGCAGCTATCTAACAGAACGGTTGTCAATGTGTGCACTCAACTTCCAGAATTAAACCGGTGTGTGGATTCAGCAGTCTGCAAACACTTTCTCTGCAGAGTCCCAAAACAGGCGTTTTCAGCCCATTTCCGGCATATGGAAGAAACCGCAGTAAGCACAGGGAAATATCTGCTTCTAAATCCAAAACACAGCTATCTAACAGAACGGTTGTCAATGTGTGCACTCAACTTCCAGAGTTAAACCCGTGTGTGGACTCAGCAGTCTGCAAACACTTTCTATGCAGAGTCCCAAAACAGGCGTTTTCAGCCCATTACCGGCATATGGAAGAAACAGCAGTAAGCACAGGGAAATATCTGCTTCTAAATCCAAAACGCAGCTATCTAACAGAACGGTTGTCAATGTGTGCACTCAACTTCCAGAGTTAAACCCGTGTGTGGATTCAGCAGTCTGCAAACACTTTCTCTGCAGAGTCCCAAAACAGGCGTTTTCAGCCCTTTACCGGCATAAGGAAGAAACAGCAGTAAGCACAGGGAAATATCTGCTTCTAAATCCAAAATGCAGCTATCTAACAGAACGGTTGTCAATGTGTGCACTCAACTTCCAGAGTTAAACCCGTGTGTGGATTCAGCAGTCTGCAAACACTTTCTCTGCAGAGTCCCAAAACAGGCGTTTTCAGCCCATTACCGGCATATGGAAGAAACAGCAGTAAGCACATGGAAATATCTGCTTCTAAATCCAAAACGCAGCTATCTAACAGAACGGTTGTCAATGTGTGCAGTCAACTTCCAGAGTTAAACCCGTGTGTGGATTCAGCAGTCAGCAAACACTTTCTCTGCAGAGTCCCAAAACAGGCTTTTTCAGCCCATTACCGGCATATGGAAGAAACAGCAGTAAGCACAGGGAAATATCTGCTTCTAAATCCAAAACGCAGCTATCTAACAGAACGGTTGTCAATGTGTGCACTCAACTTCCAGAGTTAAACCGGTGTGTGGATTCAGCAGTCTGCAAACACTTTCTCTGCAGAGTCCCAAAACAGGCGTTTTCAGCCCATTACCGGCATATGGAAGAAACAGCAGTAAGCACAGGGAAATATCTGCTTCTAAATCCAAAACGCAGCTATCTAACAGAACGGTTGTCAATGTGTGCACTCAACTTCCAGAGTTAAACCAGTGTGAGGATTCAGCAGTCTGCAAACACTTTCTCTGCAGAGTCCCAAAACAGGCGTTTTCAGCCCATTACCAGCATATGGAAGAAACAGCAGTAAGCACAGGGAAATATCTGCTTCTAAATCCAAAACGCAACTATCTAACAGAACGTTTGTCAATGTGTGCACTCAACTTCCAGAGTTAAACCCGTGTGTGGATTCAGCAGTCTGCAAACACTTTCTGTGCAGAGACCCAAAACAGTCGGTTTCAGCCCATTAGCGGCATATGGAAGAAACAGCAGTAAGCACAGGGAAATATCTGCTTCTAAATCCAAAACGCAGCTATCTAACAGAACGGTTGTCAATGTGTGCACTCAACTTCCAGAGTTAAACCCGTGTGTGGATTCAGCAGTCTGCAAACACTTTCTCTGCAGTGTCCCAAAACAGGCGCTTTCAGCCCATTACCGGCATATGGAAGAAACAGCAGTAAGCACAGGGAAATATCTGCTTCTAAATCCAAAACGCAGCTATCTAACAGAACGGTTGTCAATGTGTGCACTCAACTTCCAGAGTTAAACCCATGTGTGGATTCAGCTGTCTGCAAACACTTTCTGTGCAGAGTCCCAAAACAGGCGTTTTCAGCCCATTACCGGCATATGGAAGAAACAGCAGTAAGCACAGGGAAATATCTGCTTCTAAATCCAAAACGCAGCTATCTAACAGAACGGTTGTCAATGTGTGCACTCAACTTCCAGAGTTAAACCCGTGTGTGGATTCAGCAGTCTGCAAACACTTTCTCTGCAGAGTCCCAAAACCGGCGTTTCAGCCCATTACCGGCATATGGAAGAAACAGCAGTAAGCACAGGGAAATATCTGCTTCTAAATCCAAAACGCAGCTATCTAACAGAACGGTTGTCAATGTGTGCACTCAACTTCCAGAGTTAAACCCGTGTGTGGATTCAGCAGTCTGCAAACACTTTCTCTGCAGAGTCCCAAAACAGGCGTTTTCAGTCCATTACCGGCATATGGAAGAAACAGCAGTAAGCACAGGGAAATATCTGCTTCTAAATCCAAAACGCAGCTATCTAACAGAACGGTTGTCAATGTGTGCACTCAACTTCCAGAGTTAAACCCGTGTGTGGATTCAGCAGTCTGCAAACCCTTTCTGTGCAGAGTCCCAAAACAGGCGTTTTCAGCCCATTACCGGCATATGGAAGAAACAGCAGTAAGCACACTGAAATATCTGCTTCTAAATCCAAAACGCAGCTATCTAACAGAACGTTTGTCAATGTGTGCACTCAACTTCCAGAGTTAACCCGTGTGTGGATTCAGCAGTCTGCAAACACTTTCTCTGCAGAGTCCCAAAACAGGCGTTTTCAGCCCATTACCGGCATATGGAAGAAACAGCAGTAAGCACATGGAAATATCTGCTTCTAAATCCAAAACGCAGCTATCTAACAGAACGGTTGTCAATGTGTGCAGTCAACTTCCAGAGTTAAACCCGTGTGTGGATTCAGCAGTCAGCAAACACTTTCTCTGCAGAGTCCCAAAACAGGCTTTTTCAGCCCATTACCGGCATATGGAAGAAACAGCAGTAAGCACAGGGAAATATCTACTTCTAAATCCAAAACGCAGCTATCTAACAGAATGGTTGTCAATGTGTGCACTCAACTTCCAGAGTTAAACCCGTGTGTGGATTCAGCAGTCTGCAAACACTTTCTCTGCAGAGTCCCAAAACAGGCGTTTTCAGCCCATTACCGGCATATGGAAGAAACAGCAGTAAGCACAGGGAAATATCTGCTTCTAAATCCAAAACGCAGCTATCTAACAGAACGGTTGTCAATGTGGGCACTCAACTTCCAGAGTTAAACCAGTGTGAGGATTCAGCAGTCTGCAAACACTTTCTCTGCAGAGTCCCAAAACAGGCGTTTTCAGCCCATTACCAGCATATGGAAGAAACAGCAGTAAGCACAGGGAAATATCTGCTTCTAAATCCAAAACGCAGCTATCTAACAGAACGGTTGTCAATGTGTGCACTCAACTTCCAGAGTTAAACCCGTGTGTGGATTCAGCAGTCTGCAAACACTTTCTCTGCAGAGTCCCAAAACAGGCGTTTTCAGCCCATTACCGGCATATGGAAGAAACAGCAGTAAGCACAGGGAAATATCTGCTTCTAAATCCAAAACGCAGCTATCTAACAGAACGTTTGTCAATGTGTGCACTCAACTTCCAGAGTTAAACCAGTGTGTGGATTCAGCAGTCTGCAAACACTTTCTCTGCAGAGTCCCAAAACAGGCGTTTTCAGCCCATTACCGGCATATGGAAGAAACGGCAGTAAGCACAGGGAAATATCTGCTTCTAAATCCAAAACGCAGCTATCTAACAGAACGGTTGTCAATTTGTGCACTCAACTTCCAGAATTAAACCGGTGTGTGGATTCAGCAGTCTGCAAACACTTTCTCTGCAGAGTCCCAAAACAGGCTTTTTCAGCCCATTACCGGCATATGGAAGAAACAGCAGTAAGCACAGGGAAATATCTGCTTCTAAATCCAAAACGCAGCTATCTAACAGAACGGTTGTCAATGTGTGCACTCAACTTCCAGAGTTAAACCCGTGTGTGGATTCAGCAGTCTGCAAACACTTTCTGTGCAGAGTCCCAAAACAGGCGTTTTCAGCCCATTACCGGCATATGGAAGAAACAGCAGTAAGCACAGGGAAATATCTGCTTCTAAATCCAAAACGCAGCTATCTAACAGAACGGTTGTCAATGTGTGCACTCAACTTCCAGAGTTAAACCCGTGTGTGGATTCAGCAGTCTGCAAACACTTTCTCTGCAGAGTCCCAAATCAGGCGTTTTCAGCCCATTACCGGCATATGGAAGAAACAGCAGTAAGCACAGGGAAATATCTGCTTCTAAATCCAAAACGCAGCTATCTAACAGAACGGTTGTCAATGTGTGCACTCAACTTCCAGAGTTAAACCAGTGTGAGGATTCAGCAGTCTGCAAACACTTTCTCTGCAGAGTCCCAAAACAGGCGTTTTCAGCCCATTACCAGCATATGGAAGAAACAGCAGTAAGCACAGGGAAATATCTGCTTCTAAATCCAAAACGCAACTATCTAACAGAACGTTTGTCAATGTGTGCACTCAACTTCCAGAGTTAAACCCGTGTGTGGATTCAGCAGTCTGCAAACACTTTCTGTGCAGAGACCCAAAACAGTCGGTTTCAGCCCATTAGCGGCATATGGAAGAAACAGCAGTAAGCACAGGGAAATATCTGCTTCTAAATCCAAAACGCAGCTATCTAACAGAACGGTTGTCAATGTGTGCACTCAACTTCCAGAGTTAAACCCGTGTGTGGATTCAGCAGTCTGCAAACACTTTCTCTGCAGTGTCCCAAAACAGGCGCTTTCAGCCCATTACCGGCATATGGAAGAAACAGCAGTAAGCACAGGGAAATATCTGCTTCTAAATCCAAAACGCAGCTATCTAACAGAACGGTTGTCAATGTGTGCACTCAACTTCCAGAGTTAAACCCATGTGTGGATTCAGCTGTCTGCAAACACTTTCTGTGCAGAGTCCCAAAACAGGCGTTTTCAGCCCATTACCGGCATATGGAAGAAACAGCAGTAAGCACAGGGAAATATCTGCTTCTAAATCCAAAACGCAGCTATCTAACAGAACGGTTGTCAATGTGTGCACTCAACTTCCAGAGTTAAACCCGTGTGTGGATTCAGCAGTCTGCAAACACTTTCTCTGCAGAGTCCCAAAACCGGCGTTTTCAGCCCATTACCGGCATATGGAAGAAACAGCAGTAAGCACAGGGAAATATCTGCTTCTAAATCCAAAACGCAGCTATCTAACAGAACGGTTGTCAATGTGTGCACTCAACTTCCAGAGTTAAACCCGTGTGTGGATTCAGCAGTCTGCAAACACTTTCTCTGCAGAGTCCCAAAACAGGCGTTTTCAGTCCATTACCGGCATATGGAAGAAACAGCAGTAAGCACAGGGAAATATCTGCTTCTAAATCCAAAACGCAGCTATCTAACAGAACGGTTGTCAATGTGTGCACTCAACTTCCAGAGTTAAACCCGTGTGTGGATTCAGCAGTCTGCAAACCCTTTCTGTGCAGAGTCCCAAAACAGGCGTTTTCAGCCCATTACCGGCATATGGAAGAAACAGCAGTAAGCACACTGAAATATCTGCTTCTAAATCCAAAACGCAGCTATCTAACAGAACGTTTGTCAATGTGTGCACTCAACTTCCAGAGTTAAACCCGTGTGTGGATTCAGCAGTCTGCAAACACTTTCTCTGCAGAGTCCCAAAACAGGCGTTTTCAGCCCATTACCGGCATATGGAAGAAACAGCAGTAAGCACATGGAAATATCTGCTTCTAAATCCAAAACGCAGCTATCTAACAGAACGGTTGTCAATGTGTGCAGTCAACTTCCAGAGTTAAACCCGTGTGTGGATTCAGCAGTCAGCAAACACTTTCTCTGCAGAGTCCCAAAACAGGCTTTTTCAGCCCATTACCGGCATATGGAAGAAACAGCAGTAAGCACAGGGAAATATCTACTTCTAAATCCAAAACGCAGCTATCTAACAGAATGGTTGTCAATGTGTGCACTCAACTTCCAGAGTTAAACCCGTGTGTGGATTCAGCAGTCTGCAAACACTTTCTCTGCAGAGTCCCAAAACAGGCGTTTTCAGCCCATTACCGGCATATGGAAGAAACAGCAGTAAGCACAGGGAAATATCTGCTTCTAAATCCAAAACGCAGCTATCTAACAGAACGGTTGTCAATGTGGGCACTCAACTTCCAGAGTTAAACCAGTGTGAGGATTCAGCAGTCTGCAAACACTTTCTCTGCAGAGTCCCAAAACAGGCGTTTTCAGCCCATTACCAGCATATGGAAGAAACAGCAGTAAGCACAGGGAAATATCTGCTTCTAAATCCAAAACGCAGCTATCTAACAGAACGGTTGTCAATGTGTGCACTCAACTTCCAGAGTTAAACCCGTGTGTGGATTCAGCAGTCTGCAAACACTTTCTCTGCAGAGTCCCAAAACAGGCGTTTTCAGCCCATTACCGGCATATGGAAGAAACAGCAGTAAGCACAGGGAAATATCTGCTTCTAAATCCAAAACGCAGCTATCTAACAGAACGTTTGTCAATGTGTGCACTCAACTTCCAGAGTTAAACCAGTGTGTGGATTCAGCAGTATGCAAACACTTTCTCTGCAGAGTCCCAAAACAGGCGTTTTCAGCCCATTACCGGCATATGGAAGAAACGGCAGTAAGCACAGGGAAATATCTGCTTCTAAATCCAAAACGCAGCTATCTAACAGAACGGTTGTCAATTTGTGCACTCAACTTCCAGAATTAAACCGGTGTGTGGATTCAGCAGTCTGCAAACACTTTCTCTGCAGAGTCCCAAAACAGGCGTTTTCAGCCCATTACCGGCATATGGAAGAAACAGCAGTAAGCACAGGGAAATATGTGCTTCTAAATCCAAAACGCAGCTATCTAACAGAACGGTTGTCAATGTGTGCACTCAACTTCCAGAGTTAAACCCGTGTGTGGATTCAGCAGTCTGCAAACACTTTCTGTGCAGAGTCCCAAAACAGGCGTTTTCAGCCCATTACCGGCATATGGAAGAAACAGCAGTAAGCACAGGGAAATATCTGCTTCTAAATCCAAAACGCAGCTGTCTAACAGAACGGTTGTCAATGTGTGCACTCAACTTCCAGAGTTAAACCCGTGTGTGGATTCAGCAGTCTGCAAACACTTTCTCTGCAGAGTCCCAAATCAGGCGTTTTCAGCCCATTACCGGCATATGGAAGAAACAGCAGTAAGCACAGGGAAATATCTGCTTCTAAATCCAAAACGCAGCTATCTAACAGAACGGTTGTCAATGTGTGCACTCAACTTCCAGAGTTAAACCCGTTTGTGGATTGAGCAGTCTGCAAACCCTTTCTGTGCAGAGTCCCAAAACAGGCGTTTTCAGCCCATTACCGGCATATGGAAGAAACAGCAGTAAGCACACTGAAATATCTGCTTCTAAATCCAAAACGCAGCTATCTAACAGAACGTTTGTCAATGTGTGCACTCAACTTCCAGAGTTAAACCCGTGTGTGGATTCAGCAGTCTGCAAACACTCTCTGCAGAGTCCCAAAACAGGCGTTTTCAGCCCATTACCGGCATATGGAAGAAACAGCAGTAAGCACATGGAAATATCTGCTTCTAAATCCAAAACGCAGCTATCTAACAGAACGGTTGTCAATGTGTGCACTCTACTTCCAGAGTTAAACCCGTGTGTGGATTCAGCAGTCAGCAAACACTTTCTCTGCAGAGTCCCAAAACAGGCTTTTTCAGCCCATTACCGTCATATGGAAGAAACAGCAGTAAGCACATGGAAATATCTGCTTCTAAATCCAAAACGCAGCTATCTAACAGAACGGTTGTCAATGTGTGCACTCAACTTCCAGAGTTAAAACCGTGTGTGGATTCAGCAGTCTGCAAACACTTTCTCTGCAGAGTCCCAAAACAGGCGTTTTCAGCCCATTACCGGCATATGGAAGAAACAGCAGTAAGCACAGGGAAATATCTGCTTCTAAATCCAAAACGCAGCTATCTAACAGAACGGTTGTCAATGTGTGCACTCAACTTCCAGAATTAAACCGGTGTGTGGATTCAGCAGTCTGCAAACACTTTCTCTGCAGAGTCCCAAAACAGGCGTTCTCAGTCCATTACCAGCATATGGAAGAAACAGCAGTAAGCACAGGGAAATATCTGCTTCTAAATCCAAAACGCAGCTATCTAACAGAACGGTTGTCAATGTGTGCACTCAACTTCCAGAGTTAAACCCGTGTGTGGATTCAGCAGTCTGCAAACACTTTCTCTGCAGAGTCCCAAAACAGGCGTTTTCAGCCCATTACCGGCATATGGAAGAAACAGCAGTAAGCACAGGGAAATATCTGCTTCTAAATCCAAAACGCAGCTATCTAACAGAACGGTTGTCAATGTGTGCACTCAACTTCCAGAGTTAAACCAGTGTGTGGATTCAGCAGTCTGCAAACACTTTCTCTGCAGAGTCCCAAAACAGGCGTTTTCAGCCCATTACCAGCATATGGAAGAAACAGCAGTAAGCACAGGGAAATATCTGCTTCTAAATCCAAAACGCAGCTATCTAACAGAACGGTTGTCAATGTGTGCACTCAACTTCCAGAATTAAACCGGTGTGTGGATTCAGCAGTCTGCAAACACTTTCTCTGCAGAGTCCCAAAACAGGCGTTTTCAGCCCATTACCGGCATATGGAAGAAACAGCAGTAAGCACAGGGAAATAGCAGCTTCTAAATCCAAAACGCAGCTATCTAACAGAACGGTTGTCAATGTGTGCACTCAACTTCCAGAGTTAAACCCGTGTGTGGATTCAGCAGTCTGCAAACACTTTCTGTGCAGAGTCCCAGAACAGGCGTTTTCAGCCCATTACCGGCATATGGAAGAAACAGCAGTAAGCACAGGGAAATATCTGCTTCTAAATCCAAAACGCAGCTATCTAACAGAACGGTTGTCAATGTGTGCACTCAACTTCCAGAGTTAAACCCGTGTGTGGATTCAGGAGTCTGCAAACACTTTCTCTGCAGAGTCCCAAAACAGGCGTTTTCAGCCCTTTACCGGCATATGGAAGAAACAGCAGTAAGCACAGGGAAATATCTGCTTCTAAATCCAAAACGCAGCTATCTAACAGAACGGTTGTCAATGTGTGCACTCAACTTCCAGAGTTAAACCCGTGTGTGGATTCAGCAGTCTGCAAACACTTTCTCTGCAGAGTCCCAAAACAGGCGTTTTCAGCCCATTACCGGCATAAGGAAGAAACTGCAGTAAGCACAGGGAAATATCTGCTTCTAAATCCAAAACGCAGCTATCTAACAGAACGTTTGTCAATGTGTGCACTCAACTTCCAGAGTTAAACCCGTGTGTGGATTCAGCAGTCTGCAAACACTTTCTGTGCAGAGACCCAAAACAGTCGTTTTCAGCCCATTAGCGGCATATGGAAGAAACAGCAGTCAGCACAGGGAAATATCTGCTTCTAAATCCAAAACGCAGCTATCTAACAGAACGTTTGTCAATGTGTGCACTCAACTTCCAGAGTTAAACCCGTGTGTGGATTCAGCAGTCTGCAAACACTTTCTCTGCAGTGTCCCAAAACAGGCGCTTTCAGCCCATTACCGGCATATGGAAGAAACAGCAGTAAGCACAGGGAAATATCTGCTTGTAAATCCAAAACGCAGCTATCTAACAGAACGGTTGTCAATGTGTGTACTCAACTTCCAGAGTTAAACCCGTGTGTGGATTCAGCAGTCTGCAAACACTTTCTGTGCAGAGTCCCAAAACAGGCGTTTTCAGCCCATTACCGGCATATGGAAGAAACAGCAGTAAGCACAGGGAAATATCTGCTTCTAAATCCAAAACGCAGCTATCTAACAGAACGGTTGTCAATGTGTGCACTCAACTTCCAGAGTTAAACCCGTGTGTGGATTCAGCAGTCTGCAAACACTTTCTGTGCAGAGTCCCAAAACAGGCGTTTTCAGCCCATTACCGGCATATGGAAGAAACAGCAGTAAGCACAGGGAAATATCTGCTTCTAAATCCAAAACGCAGCTATCTAACAGAACGGTTGTCAATGTGTGCACTCAACTTCCAGAGTTAAACCCGTGTGTGGATTCAGGAGTCTGCAAACACTTTCTCTGCAGAGTCCCAAAACAGGCGTTTTCAGCCCTTTACCGGCATATGGAAGAAACAGCAGTAAGCACAGGGAAATATCTGCTTCTAAATCCAAAACGCAGCTATCTAACAGAACGGTTGTCAATGTGTGCACTCAACTTCCAGAGTTAAACCCGTGTGTGGATTCAGCAGTCTGCAAACACTTTCTCTGCAGAGTCCCAAAACAGGCGTTTTCAGCCCATTACCGGCATATGGAAGAAACAGCAGTAAGCACATGGAAATATCTGCTTCTAAATCCAAAACGCAGCTATCTAACAGAACGGTTGTCAATGTGTGCAGTCAACTTCCAGAGTTAAACCCGTGTGTGGATTCAGCAGTCAGCAAACACTTTCTCTGCAGAGTCCCAAAACAGGCTTTTTCAGCCCATTACCGGCATATGGAAGAAACAGCAGTAAGCACAGGGAAATATCTGCTTCTAAATCCAAAACGCAGCTATCTAACAGAACGGTTGTCAATGTGTGCACTCAAGTTCCAGAGTTAAACCCGTGTGTGGATTCAGCAATCTGCAAACACTTTCTCTGCAGAGTCCCAAAACAGGCGTTTTCAGCCCATTACCGGCATATGGAAGAAACAGCAGTAAGCACAGGGAAATATCTGCTTCTAAATCCAAAACGCAGCTATCTAACAGAACGGTTGTCAATGTGTGTACTCAACTTCCAGAGTTAAACCCGTGTGTGGATTCAGCTGTCTGCAAACACTTTCTCTGCAGAGTCCCAAAACAGGAGTTTTCAGCCCATTACCGGCATATGGAAGAAACAGCAGTAAGCACAGGGAAATATCTGCTTCTAAATCCAAAACGCAGCTATCTAACAGAACGGTTGTCAATGTGTGCACTCAACTTCCAGAGTTAAACCAGTGTGTGGATTCAGCAGTCTGCATACACTTTCTCTGCAGAGTCCCAAAACAGGCGTTTTCAACCCATTACCAGCATATGGAAGAAACATCAGTAAGCACAGGGAAATAACTGCTTCTAAATCCAAAACGCAGCTATCTAACAGAACGGTTGTCAATGTGTGCACTCAACTTCCAGAGTTAAACCCGTGTGTGGATTCAGCAGTCTGCAAACACTTTCTCTGCAGAGTCCCAAAACAGGCGTTTTCAGCCCATTACCGGCATATGGAAGAAACAGCAGTAAGCACAGGGAAATATCTGCTTCTAAATCCAAAACGCAGCTATCTAACAGAACGGTTGTCAATGTGTGCACTCAACTTCCAGAGTTAAACCCGTGTGTGGATTCAGCAGTCTGCAAACACTTTCTCTGCAGAGTCCCAAATCAGGCGTTTTCAGCCCATTACCGGCATATGGAAGAAACAGCAGTAAGCACAGGGAAATATCTGCTTCTAAATCCAAAACGCAGCTATCTAACAGAACGGTTGTCAATGTGTGCACTCAACTTCCAGAGTTAAACCCGTGTGTGGATTCAGCAGTCTGCAAACACTTTCTCTGCAGAGTCCCAAAACAGGCGTTTTCAGCCCATTACCGGCATATGGAAGAAACAGCAGTAAGCACAGGGAAATATCTGCTTCTAAATCCAAAACGCAGCTATCTAACAGAACGGTTGTCAATGTGTGCACTCAACTTCCAGAGTTAAACCAGTGTGTGGATTCAGCAGTCTGCAAACACTTTCTCTGCAGAGTCCCAAAACAGGCGTTTTCAGCCCATTACCAGCATACGGAAGAAACAGCAGTAAGCACAGGGAAATATCTGCTTCTAAATCCAAAACGCAGCTATCTAACAGAACGGTTGTCAATGTGTGCACTCAACTTCCAGAGTTAAACCAGTGTGTGGATTCAGCAGTCTGCAAACACTTTCTCTGCAGAGTCCCAAAACAGGCGTTTTCAGCCCATTACCAGCATACGGAAGAAACAGCAGTAAGCACAGGGAAATATCTGCTTCTAAATCCAAAACGCAGCTATCTAACAGAACGGTTGTCAATGTGTGCACTCAACTTCCAGAATTAAACCGGTGTGTGGATTCAGCAGTCTGCAAACACTTTCTCTGCAGAGTCCCAAAACAGGCGTTTTCAGCCCATTTCCGGTATATGGAAGAAACAGCAGTAAGCACAGGGAAATATCTGCTTCTAAATCCAAAACACAGCTATCTAACAGAACGGTTGTCAATGTGTGCACTCAACTTCCAGAGTTAAACCCGTGTGTGGATTCAGCAGTCTGCAAACACTTTCTATGCAGAGTCCCAAAACAGGCGTTTTCAGCCCATTACCGGCATATGGAAGAAACAGCAGTAAGCACAGGGAAATATCTGCTTCTAAATCCAAAACGCAGCTATCTAACAGAACGGTTGTCAATGTGTGCACTCAACTTCCAGAGTTAAACCCGTGTGTGGATTCAGCAGTCTGCAAACACTTTCTCTGCAGAGTCCCAAAACAGGCGTTTTCAGCCCTTTACCGGCATAAGGAAGAAACAGCAGTAAGCACAGGGAAATATCTGCTTCTAAATCCAAAATGCAGCTATCTAACAGAACGGTTGTCAATGTGTGCACTCAACTTCCAGAGTTAAACCAGTGTGTGGATTCAGCAGTCTGCAAACACTTTCTCTGCAGAGTCCCAAAACAGGCGTTTTCAGCCCATTACCGGCATATGGAAGAAACAGCAGTAAGCACATGGAAATATCTGCTTCTAAATCCAAAACGCAGCTATCTAACAGAACGGTTGTCAATGTGTGCAGTCAACTTCCAGAGTTAAACCCGTGTGTGGATTCAGCAGTCAGCAAACACTTTCTCTGCAGAGTCCCAAAACATCCTTTTTCAGCCCATTACCGGCATATGGAAGAAACAGCAGTAAGCACAGGGAAATATCTGCTTCTAAATCCAAAACGCAGCTATCTAACAGAACGGTTGTCAATGTGTGCACTCAACTTCCAGAGTTAAACCGGTGTGTGGATTCAGCAGTCTGCAAACACTTTCTCTGCAGAGTCCCAAAACAGGCGTTTTCAGCCCATTACCGGCATATGGAAGAAACAGCAGTAAGCACAGGGAAATATCTGCTTCTAAATCCAAAACGCAGCTATCTAACAGAACGGTTGTCAATGTGTGCACTCAACTTCCAGAGTTAAACCAGTGTGAGGATTCAGCAGTCTGCAAACACTTTCTCTGCAGAGTCCCAAACAGGCGTTTTCAGCCCATTACCAGCATATGGAAGAAACAGCAGTAAGCACAGGGAAATATCTGCTTCTAAATCCAAAACGCAGCTATCTAACAGAACGGTTGTCAATGTGTGCACTCAACTTCCAGAGTTAAACCCGTGTGTGGATTCAGCAGTCTGCAAACACTTTCTCTGCAGAGTCCCAAATCAGGCGTTTTCAGCCCATTACCGGCATATGGAAGAAACAGCAGTAAGCACAGGGAAATATCTGCTTCTAAATCCAAAACGCAGCTATCTAACAGAACGGTTGTCAATGTGTGCACTCAACTTCCAGAGTTAAACCCGTGTGTGGATTCAGCAGTCTGCAAACCCTTTCTGTGCAGAGTCCCAAAACAGGCGTTTTCAGCCCATTACCGGCATATGGAAGAAACAGCAGTAAGCACAGGGAAATATCTGCTTCTAAATCCAAAACGCAGCTATCTAACAGAACGGTTGTCAATGTGTGCACTCAACTTCCAGAGTTAAACCCGTGTGTGGATTCAGCAGTCTGCAAACACTTTCTCTGCAGAGTCCCAAAACAGGCGTTTTCAGCCCATTACCAGCATATGGAAGAAACAGCAGTAAGCACAGGGAAATATCTGCTTCTAAATCCAAAACGCAGCTATCTAACAGAACGGTTGTCAATGTGTGCACTCAACTTCCAGAGTTAAACCCGTGTGTGGTTTCAGCAGTCTGCAAACACTTTCTCTGCAGAGTCCCAAAACAGGCGTTTTCAGCCCTTTACCGGCATATGGAAAAAACAGCAGTAAGCACAGGGAAATATCTGCTTCTAAATCCAAAACGCAGCTATCTAACAGAACGGTTGTCAATGTGTGCACTCAACTTCCAGAGTTAAACCCGTGTGTGGATTCAGCAGTCTGCAAACCCTTTCTGTGCAGAGTCCCAAAACAGGCGTTTTCAGCCCATTACCGGCATATGGAAGAAACAGCAGTAAGCACAGGGAAATATCTGCTTCTAAATCCAAAACGCAGCTATCTAACAGAACGGTTGTCAATGTGTGCACTCAACTTCCAGAGTTAAACCCGTGTGTGGATTCAGCAGTCTGCAAACACTTTCTCTGCAGAGTCCCAAAACAGGCGTTTTCAGCCCATTACCAGCATATGGAAGAAACAGCAGTAAGCACAGGGAAATATCTGCTTCTAAATCCAAAACGCAGCTATCTAACAGAACGGTTGTCAATGTGTGCACTCAACTTCCAGAGTTAAACCCGTGTGTGGATTCAGCAGTCTGCAAACACTTTCTCTGCAGAGTCCTAAATCAGGCGTTTTCAGCCCATTACCGGCATATGGAAGAAACAGCAGTAAGCACAGGGAAATATCTGCTTCTAAATCCAAAACGCAGCTATCTAACAGAACGGTTGTCAATGTGTGCACTCAACTTCCAGAGTTAAACCGGTGTGTGGATTCAGCAGTCTGCAAACCCTTTCTGTGCAGAGTCCCAAAACAGGCGTTTTCAGCCCATTACCGGCATATGGAAGAAACAGCAGTAAGCACAGGGAAATATCTGCTTCTAAATCCAAAACGCAGCTATCTAACAGAACGGTTGTCAATGTGTGCACTCAACTTCCAGAGTTAAACCCGTGTGTGGATTCAGCAGTCTGCAAACACTTTCTCTGCAGAGTCCCAAAACAGGCGTTTTCAGCCCATTACCGGCATATGGAAGAAACAGCAGTAAGCACATGGAAATATCTGCTTCTAAATCCAAAACGCAGCTATCTAACAGAACGGTGGTCAATGTGTGCAGTCAACTTCCAGAGTTAAACCCGTGTGTCGATTCAGCAGTCAGCAAACACTTTCTCTGCAGAGTCCCAAAACAGGCTTTTTCAGCCCATTACCGGCATATGGAAGAAACAGCAGTAAGCACAGGGAAATATCTGCTTCTAAATCCAAAACGCAGCTATCTAACAGAAAGGTTGTCAATGTGTGCACTCAACTTCCAGAGTTAAACCCGTGTGTGGATTCAGCAGTCTGCAAACACTTTCTCTGCAGAGTCCCAAATCAGGCGTTTTCAGCCCATTACCGGCATATGGAAGAAACAGCAGTAAGCACAGGGAAATATCTGCTTCTAAATCCAAAACGCAGCTATCTAACAGAATGGTTGTCAATGTGTGCACTCAACTTCCAGAGTTAAACCCGTTTGTGGATTGAGCAGTCTGCAAACCCTTTCTGTGCAGAGTCCCAAAACAGGCGTTTTCAGCCCATTACCGGCATATGGAAGAAACAGCAGTAAGCACACTGAAATATCTGCTTCTAAATCCAAAACGCAGCTATCTAACAGAACGTTTGTCAATGTGTGCACTCAACTTCCAGAGTTAAACCCGTGTGTGGATTCAGCAGTCTGCAAACACTCTCTGCAGAGTCCCAAAACAGGCGTTTTCAGCCCATTACCGGCATATGGAAGAAACAGCAGTAAGCACATGGAAATATCTGCTTCTAAATCCAAAACGCAGCTATCTAACAGAACGGTTGTCAATGTGTGCAGTCAACTTCCAGAGTTAAACCCGTGTGTGGATTCAGCAGTCAGCAAACACTTTCTCTGCAGAGTCCCAAAACAGGCTTTTTCAGCCCATTACCGTCATATGGAAGAAACAGCAGTAAGCACAGGGAAATATCTGCTTCTAAATCCAAAACGCAGCTATCTAACAGAACGGTTGTCAATGTGTGCACTCAACTTCCAGAGTTAAACCCGTGTGTGGATTCAGCAGTCTGCAAACACTTTCTCTGCAGAGTCCCAAAACAGGCGTTTTCAGCCCATTAACGGCATATGGAAGAAACAGCAGTAAGCACAGGGAAATATCTGCTTCTAAATCCAAAACGCAGCTATCTAACAGAACGGTTGTCAATGTGTGCACTCAACTTCCAGAATTAAACCGGTGTGTGGATTCAGCAGTCTGCAAACACTTTCTCTGCAGAGTCCCAAAACAGGCGTTTTCAGCCCATTACCAGCATATGGAAGAAACAGCAGTAAGCACAGGGAAATATCTGCTTCTAAATCCAAAACGCAGCTATCTAACAGAACGGTTGTCAATGTGTGCACTCAACTTCCAGAGTTAAACCCGTGTGTGGATTCAGCAGTCTGCAAACACTTTCTCTGCAGAGTCCCAAAACAGGCGTTTTCAGCCCATTACCGGCATATGGAAGAAACAGCAGTAAGCACAGGGAAATATCTGCTTCTAAATCCAAAACGCAGCTATCTAACAGAACGGTTGTCAATGTGTGCACTCAACTTCCACAGTTAAACCAGTGTGTGGATTCAGCAGTCTGCAAACACTTTCTCTGGAGAGTCCCAAAACAGGCGTTTTCAGCCCTTTACCAGCATATGGAAGAAACAGCAGTAAGCACAGGGAAATATCTGCTTCTAAATCCAAAACGCAGCTATCTAACAGAACGGTTGTCAATGTGTGCACTCAACTTCCAGAATTAAACCGGTGTGTGGATTCAGCAGTCTGCAAACACTTTCTCTGCAGAGTCCCAAAACAGGCGTTTTCAGGCCATTACAGCATATGGAAGAAACAGCAGTAAGCACAGGGAAATAGCAGCTTCTAAATCCAAAACGCAGCTATCTAACAGAACGGTTGTCAATGTGTGCACTCAACTTCCAGAGTTAAACCCGTGTGTGGATTCAGCAGTCTGCAAACACTTTCTGTGCAGAGTCCCAAAACAGGCGTTTTCAGCCCATTACCTGCATATGGAAGAAACAGCAGTAAGCACAGGGAAATATCTGCTTCTAAATCCAAAACGCAGCTATCTAACAGAACGGTTGTCAATGTGTGCACTCAACTTCCAGAGTTAAACCCGTGTGTGGATTCAGGAGTCTGCAAACACTTTCTCTGCAGAGTCCCAAAACAGGCGTTTTCAGCCCTTTACCGGCATATGGAAGAAACAGCAGTAAGCACAGGGAAATATCTGCTTCTAAATCCAAAACGCAGCTATCTAACAGAACGGTTGTCAATGTGTGCACTCAACTTCCAGAGTTAAACCCGTGTGTGGATTCAGCAGTCTGCAAACACTTTCTCTGCAGAGTCCCAAAACAGGCGTTTTCAGCCCATTACCGGCATAAGGAAGAAACTGCAGTAAGCACAGGGAAATATCTGCTTCTAAATCCAAAACGCAGCTATCTAACAGAACGTTTGTCAATGTGTGCACTCAACTTCCAGAGTTAAACCCGTGTGTGGATTCAGCAGTCTGCAAACACTTTCTGTGCAGAGACCCAAAACAGTCGTTTTCAGCCCATTAGCGGCATATGGAAGAAACAGCAGTCAGCACAGGGAAATATCTGCTTCTAAATCCAAAACGCAGCTATCTAACAGAACGTTTGTCAATGTGTGCACTCAACTTCCAGAGTTAAACCCGTGTGTGGATTCAGCAGTCTGCAAACACTTTCTCTGCAGTGTCCCAAAACAGGCGCTTTCAGCCCATTACCGGCATATGGAAGAAACAGCAGTAAGCACAGGGAAATATCTGCTTGTAAATCCAAAACGCAGCTATCTAACAGAACGGTTGTCAATGTGTGCACTCAACTTCCAGAGTTAAACCCGTGTGTGGATTCAGCAGTCTGCAAACACTTTCTGTGCAGAGTCCCAAAACAGGCGTTTTCAGCCCATTACCGGCATATGGAAGAAACAGCAGTAAGCACAGGGAAATATCTGCTTCCAAATCCAAAACGCAGCTATCTAACAGAACGGTTGTCAATGTGTGCACTCAACTTCCAGAGTTAAACCCGTGTGTGGATTCAGCAGTCTGCAAACCCTTTCTGTGCAGAGTCCCAAAACAGGCGTTTTCAGCCCATTACCGGCATATGGAAGAAACAGCAGTAAGCACAGGGAAATATCTGCTTCTAAATCCAAAACGCAGCTATCTAACAGAACGGTTGTCAATGTGTGCACTCAACTTCCAGAGTTAAACCCGTGTGTGGATTCAGCAGTCTGCAAACACTTTCTGTGCAGAGACCCAAAACAGTCGTTTTCAGCCCATTAGCGGCATATGGAAGAAACAGCAGTCAGCTCAGGGAAATATCTGCTTCTAAATCCAAAACGCAGCTATCTAACAGAACGTTTGTCAATGTGTGCACTCAACTTCCAGAGTTAAACCCGTGTGTGGATTCAGCAGTCTGCAAACACTTTCTCTGCAGTGTCCCAAAACAGGCGCTTTCAGCCCATTACCGGCATATGGAAGAAACAGCAGTAAGCACAGGGAAATATCTGCTTGTAAATCCAAAACGCAGCTATCTAACAGAACGGTTGTCAATGTGTGCACTCAACTTCCAGAGTTAAACCCGTGTGTGGATTCAGCAGTCTGCAAACACTTTCTGTGCAGAGTCCCAAAACAGGCGTTTTCAGCCCATTACCGGCATATGGAAGAAACAGCAGTAAGCACAGGGAAATATCTGCTTCTAAATCCAAAACGCAGCTATCTAACAGAACGGTTGTCAATGTGTGCACTCAACTTCCAGAGTTAAACCCGTGTGTGGATTCAGCAGTCTGCAAACCCTTTCTGTGCAGAGTCCCAAAACAGGCGTTTTCAGCCCATTACCGGCATATGGAAGAAACAGCAGTAAGCACAGGGAAATATCTGCTTCTAAATCCAAAACGCAGCTATCTAACAGAACGGTTGTCAATGTGTGCACTCAACTTCCAGAGTTAAACCCGTGTGTGGATTCAGGAGTCTGCAAACACTTTCTCTGCAGAGTCCCAAAACAGGCGTTTTCAGCCCTTTACCGGCATATGGAAGAAACAGCAGTAAGCACAGGGAAATATCTGCTTCTAAATCCAAAACACAGCTATCTAACAGAACGGTTGTCAATGTGTGCACTCAACTTCCAGAGTTAAACCTGTGTGTGGATTCAGCAGTCTGCAAACACTTTCTCTGCAGAGTCCCAAAACAGGCGTTATCAGCCCATTACCGGCATATGGAAGAAACAGCAGTAAGCACATGGAAATATCTGCTTCTAAATCCAAAACGCAGCTATCTAACAGAACGGTTGTCAATGTGTGCAGTCAACTTCCAGAGTTAAACCCGTGTTTGGATTCAGCAGTCAGCAAACAGTTTCTCTGCAGAGTCCCAAAACAGGCTTTTTCAGCCCATTACCGGCATATGGAAGAAACAGCAGTAAGCACAGGGAAATATCTGCTTCTAAATCCAAAACGCAGCTATCTAACAGAACGGTTGTCAATGTGTGCACTCAAGTTCCAGAGTTAAACCCGTGTGTGGATTCAGCAGTCTGCAAACACTTTCTCTGCAGAGTCCCAAAACAGGCGTTTTCAGCCCATTACCGGCATATGGAAGAAACAGCAGTAAGCACAGGGAAATATCTGCTTCTAAATCCAAAACGCAGCTATCTAACAGAACGGTTGTCAATGTGTGTACTCAACTTCCAGAGTTAAGCCCGTGTGTGGATTCAGCAGTCTGCAAACACTTTCTCTGCAGAGTCCCAAAACAGGAGTTTTCAGCCCATTACCGGCATATGGAAGAAACAGCAGTAAGCACAGGGAAATATCTGCTTCTAAATCCAAAACGCAGCTATCTAACAGAACGGTTGTCAATGTGTGCACTCAACTTCCAGAGTTAAACCAGTGTGTGGATTCAGCAGTCTGCATACACTTTCTCTGCAGAGTCCCAAAACAGGCGTTTTCAACCCATTACCAGCATATGGAAGAAACATCAGTAAGCACAGGGAAATAACTGCTTCTAAATCCAAAACGCAGCTATCTAACAGAACGGTTGTCAATGTGTGCACTCAACTTCCAGAGTTAAACCCGTGTGTGGATTCAGCAGTCTGCAAACACTTTCTCTGCAGAGTCCCAAAACAGGCGTTTTCAGCCCATTACCGGCATATGGAAGAAACAGCAGTAAGCACAGGGAAATATCTGCTTCTAAATCCAAAACGCAGCTATCTAACAGAACGGTTGTCAATGTGTGCACTCAACTTCCAGAGTTAAACCCGTGTGTGGATTCAGCAGTCTGCAAACACTTTCTCTGCAGAGTCCCAAATCAGGCGTTTTCAGCCCATTACCGGCATATGGAAGAAACAGCAGTAAGCACAGGGAAATATCTGCTTCTAAATCCAAAACGCAGCTATCTAACAGAACGGTTGTCAATGTGTGCACTCAACTTCCAGAGTTAAACCCGTGTGTGGATTCAGCAGTCTGCAAACACTTTCTCTGCAGAGTCCCAAAACAGGCGTTTTCAGCCCATTACCGGCATATGGAAGAAACAGCAGTAAGCACAGTGAAATATCTGCTTCTAAATCCAAAACGCAGCTATCTAACAGAACGTTTGTCAATGTGTGCACTCAACTTCCAGAGCTAAACCCGTGTGTGGATTCAGCAGTCTGCAAACACTTTCTCTGCAGAGTCCCAAAACAGGCGTTTTCAGCCCATTACCGGCATATGGAAGAAACAGCAGTAAGCACAGGGAAATATCTGCTTCTAAATCCAAAACGCAGCTATCTAACAGAACGGTTGTCAATGTGTGCACTCAACTTCCAGAGTTAAACCAGTGTGTGGATTCAGCAGTCTGCAAACACTTTCTCTGCAGAGTCCCAAAACAGGCGTTTTCAGCCCATTACCAGCATACGGAAGAAACAGCAGTAAGCACAGGGAAATATCTGCTTCTAAATCCAAAACGCAGCTATCTAACAGAACGGTTGTCAATGTGTGCACTCAACTTCCAGAATTAAACCGGTGTGTGGATTCAGCAGTCTGCAAACACTTTCTCTGCAGAGTCCCAAAACAGGCGTTTTCAGCCCATTTCCGGCATATGGAAGAAACAGCAGTAAGCACAGGGAAATATCTGCTTCTAAATCCAAAACACAGCTATCTAACAGAACGGTTGTCAATGTGTGCACTCAACTTCCAGAGTTAAACCCGTGTGTGGATTCAGCAGTCTGCAAACACTTTCTATGCAGAGTCCCAAAACAGGCGTTTTCAGCCCATTACCGGCATATGGAAGAAACAGCAGTAAGCACAGGGAAATATCTGCTTCTAAATCCAAAACGCAGCTATCTAACAGAACGGTTGTCAATGTGTGCACTCAACTTCCAGAGTTAAACCCGTGTGTGGATTCATCAGTCTGCAAACACTTTCTCTGCAGAGTCCCAAAACAGGCGTTTTCAGCCCTTTACCGGCATAAGGAAGAAACAGCAGTAAGCACAGGGAAATATCTGCTTCTAAATCCAAAATGCAGCTATCTAACAGAACGGTTGTCAATGTGTGCACTCAACTTCCAGAGTTAAACCAGTGTGTGGATTCAGCAGTCTGCAAACACTTTCTCTGCAGAGTCCCAAAACAGGCGTTTTCAGCCCATTACCGGCATATGGAAGAAACAGCAGTAAGCACATGGAAATATCTGCTTCTAAATCCAAAACGCAGCTATCTAACAGAACGGTTGTCAATGTGTGCAGTCAACTTCCAGAGTTAAACCCGTGTGTGGATTCAGCAGTCAGCAAACACTTTCTCTGCAGAGTCCCAAAACAGGCTTTTTCAGCCCATTACCGGCATATGGAAGAAACAGCAGTAAGCACAGGGAAATATCTGCTTCTAAATCCAAAACGCAGCTATCTAACAGAACGGTTGTCAATGTGTGCACTCAACTTCCAGAGTTAAACCGGTGTGTGGATTCAGCAGTCTGCAAACACTTTCTCTGCAGAGTCCCAAAACAGGCGTTTTCAGCCCATTACCGGCATATGGAAGAAACAGCAGTAAGCACAGGGAAATATCTGCTTCTAAATCCAAAACGCAGCTATCTAACAGAACGGTTGTCAATGTGTGCACTCAACTTCCAGAGTTAAACCAGTGTGAGGATTCAGCAGTCTGCAAACACTTTCTCTGCAGAGTCCCAAAACAGGCGTTTTCAGCCCATTACCAGCATATGGAAGAAACAGCAGTAAGCACAGGGAAATATCTGCTTCTAAATCCAAAACGCAACTATCTAACAGAACGTTTGTCAATGTGTGCACTCAACTTCCAGAGTTAAACCCGTGTTTGGATTCAGCAGTCTGCAAACACTTTCTGTGCAGAGACCCAAAACAGTCGGTTTCAGCCCATTAGCGGCATATGGAAGAAACAGCAGTAAGCACAGGGAAATATCTGCTTCTAAATCCAAAACGCAGCTATCTAACAGAACGGTTGTCAATGTGTGCACTCAACTTCCAGAGTTAAACCCGTGTGTGGATTCAGCAGTCTGCAAACACTTTCTCTGCAGTGTCCCAAAACAGGCGCTTTCAGCCCATTACCGGCATATGGAAGAAACAGCAGTAAGCACAGGGAAATATCTGCTTCTAAATCCAAAACGCAGCTATCTAACAGAACGGTTGTCAATGTGTGCACTCAACTTCCAGAGTTAAACCCATGTGTGGATTCAGCTGTCTGCAAACACTTTCTGTGCAGAGTCCCAAAACAGGCGTTTTCAGCCCATTACCGGCATATGGAAGAAACAGCAGTAAGCACAGGGAAATATCTGCTTCTAAATCCAAAACGCAGCTATCTAACAGAACGGTTGTCAATGTGTGCACTCAACTTCCAGAGTTAAACCCGTGTGTGGATTCAGCAGTCTGCAAACACTTTCTCTGCAGAGTCCCAAAACCGGCGTTTTCAGCCCATTACCGGCATATGGAAGAAACAGCAGTAAGCACAGGGAAATATCTGCTTCTAAATCCAAAACGCAGCTATCTAACAGAACGGTTGTCAATGTGTGCACTCAACTTCCAGAGTTAAACCCGTGTGTGGATTCGGCAGTCTGCAAACACTTTCTCTGCAGAGTCCCAAAACAGGCGTTTTCAGTCCATTACCGGCATATGGAAGAAACAGCAGTAAGCACAGGGAAATATCTGCTTCTAAATCCAAAACGCAGCTATCTAACAGAACGGTTGTCAATGTGTGCACTCAACTTCCAGAGTTAAACCCGTGTGTGGATTCAGCAGTCTGCAAACCCTTTCTGTGCAGAGTCCCAAAACAGGCGTTTTCAGCCCATTACCGGCATATGGAAGAAACAGCAGTAAGCACACTGAAATATCTGCTTCTAAATCCAAAACGCAGCTATCTAACAGAACGTTTGTCAATGTGTGCACTCAACTTCCAGAGTTAAACCCGTGTGTGGATTCAGCAGTCTGCAAACACTTTCTCTGCAGAGTCCCAAAACAGGCGTTTTCAGCCCATTACCGGCATATGGAAGAAACAGCAGTAAGCACATGGAAATATCTGCTTCTAAATCCAAAACGCAGCTATCTAACAGAACGGTTGTCAATGTGTGCAGTCAACTTCCAGAGTTAAACCCGTGTGTGGATTCAGCAGTCAGCAAACACTTTCTCTGCAGAGTCCCAAAACAGGCTTTTTCAGCCCATTACCGGCATATGGAAGAAACAGCAGTAAGCACAGGGAAATATCTGCTTCTAAATCCAAAACGCAGCTATCTAACAGAATGGTTGTCAATGTGTGCACTCAACTTCCAGAGTTAAACCCGTGTGTGGATTCAGCAGTCTGCAAACACTTTCTCTGCAGAGTCCCAAAACAGGCGTTTTCAGCCCATTACCGGCATATGGAAGAAACAGCAGTAAGCACAGGGAAATATCTGCTTCTAAATCCAAAACGCAGCTATCTAACAGAACGGTTGTCAATGTGGGCACTCAACTTCCAGAGTTAAACCAGTGTGAGGATTCAGCAGTCTGCAAACACTTTCTCTGCAGAGTCCCAAAACAGGCGTTTTCAGCCCATTACCAGCATATGGAAGAAACAGCAGTAAGCACAGGGAAATATCTGCTTCTAAATCCAAAACGCAGCTATCTAACAGAACGGTTGTCAATGTGTGCACTCAACTTCCAGAGTTAAACCCGTGTGTGGATTCAGCAGTCTGCAAACACTTTCTGTGCAGAGTCCCAAAACAGGCGTTTTCAGCCCATTACCGGCATATGGAAGAAACAGCAGTAAGCACAGGGAAATATCTGCTTCTAAATCCAAAACGCAGCTATCTAACAGAACGGTTGTCAATGTGTGCACTCAACTTCCAGAGTTAAACCCGTGTGTGGATTCAGGAGTCTGCAAACACTTTCTCTGCAGAGTCCCAAAACAGGCGTTTTCAGCCCTTTACCGGCATATGGAAGAAACAGCAGTAAGCACAGGGAAATATCTGCTTCTAAATCCAAAACGCAGCTATCTAACAGAACGGTTGTCAATGTGTGCACTCAACTTCCAGAGTTAAACCCGTGTGTGGATTCAGCAGTCTGCAAACACTTTCTCTGCAGAGTCCCAAAACAGGCGTTTTCAGCCCATTACCGGCATATGGAAGAAACAGCAGTAAGCACATGGAAATATCTGCTTCTAAATCCAAAACGCAGCTATCTAACAGAACGGTTGTCAATGTGTGCAGTCAACTTCCAGAGTTAAACCCGTGTGTGGATTCAGCAGTCAGCAAACAGTTTCTCTGCAGAGTCCCAAAACAGGCTTTTTCAGCCCATTACCGGCATATGGAAGAAACAGCAGTAAGCACAGGGAAATATCTGCTTCTAAATCCAAAACGCAGCTATCTAACAGAACGGTTGTCAATGTGTGCACTCAAGTTCCAGAGTTAAACCCGTGTGTGGATTCAGCAGTCTGCAAACACTTTCTCTGCAGAGTCCCAAAACAGGCGTTTTCAGCCCATTACCGGCATATGGAAGAAGCAGCAGTAAGCACAGGAAAATATCTGCTTCTAAATCCAAAACGCAGCTATCTAACAGAACGGTTGTCAATGTGTGTACTCAACTTCCAGAGTTAAACCCGTGTGTGGATTCAGCAGTCTGCAAACACTTTCTCTGCAGAATCCCAAAACAGGAGTTTTCAGCCCATTACCGGCATATGGAAGAAACAGCAGTAAGCACAGGGAAATATCTGCTTCTAAATCCAAAACGCAGCTATCTAACAGAACGGTTGTCAATGTGTGCACTCAACTTCCAGAGTTAAACCAGTGTGTGGATTCAGCAGTCTGCATACACTTTCTCTGCAGAGTCCCAAAACAGGCGTTTTCAACCCATTACCAGCATATGGAAGAAACATCAGTAAGCACAGGGAAATAACTGCTTCTAAATCCAAAACGCAGCTATCTAACAGAACGTTTGTCAATGTGTGCACTGAACTTCCAGAGTTAAACCCGTGTGTGGATTCAGCAGTCTGCAAACACTTTCTCTGCAGAGTCCCAAAACAGGCGTTTTCAGCCCATTACCGGCATATGGAAGAAACAGCAGTAAGCACAGGGAAATATCTGCTTCTAAATCCAAAACGCAGCTATCTAACAGAACGGTTGTCAATGTGTGCACTCAACTTCCAGAGTTAAACCCGTGTGTGGATTCAGCAGTCTGCAAACACTTTCTCTGCAGAGTCCCAAATCAGGCGTTTTCAGCCCATTACCGGCATATGGAAGAAACAGCAGTAAGCACAGGGAAATATCTGCTTCTAAATCCAAAACGCAGCTATCTAACAGAACGGTTGTCAATGTGTGCACTCAACTTCCAGAGTTAAACCCGTGTGTGGATTCAGCAGTCTGCAAACACTTTCTCTGCAGAGTCCCAAAACAGGCGTTTTCAGCCCATTACCGGCATATGGAAGAAACAGCAGTAAGCACAGTGAAATATCTGCTTCTAAATCCAAAACGCAGCTATCTAACAGAACGTTTGTCAATGTGTGCACTCAACTTCCAGAGCTAAACCCGTGTGTGGATTCAGCAGTCTGCAAACACTTTCTCTGCAGAGTCCCAAAACAGGCGTTTTCAGCCCATTACCGGCATATGGAAGAAACATCAGTAAGCACAGGGAAATATCTGCTTCTAAATCCAAAACGCAGCTATCTAACAGAACGGTTGTCAATGTGTGCACTCAACTTCCAGAGTTAAACCAGTGTGTGGATTCAGCAGTCTGCAAACACTTTCTCTGCAGAGTCCCAAAACAGGCGTTTTCAGCCCATTACCAGCATACGGAAGAAACAGCAGTAAGCACAGGGAAATATCTGCTTCTAAATCCAAAACGCAGCTATCTAACAGAACGGTTGTCAATGTGTGCACTCAACTTCCAGAATTAAACCGGTGTGTGGATTCAGCAGTCTGCAAACACTTTCTCTGCAGAGTCCCAAAACAGGCGTTTTCAGCCCATTTCCGGCATATGGAAGAAACAGCAGTAAGCACAGGGAAATATCTGCTTCTAAATCCAAAACACATCTATCTAACAGAACGGTTGTCAATGTGTGCACTCAACTTCCAGAGTTAAACCCGTGTGTGGACTCAGCAGTCTGCAAACACTTTCTATGCAGAGTCCCAAAACAGGCGTTTTCAGCCCATTACCGGCATATGGAAGAAACAGCAGTAAGCACAGGGAAATATCTGCTTCTAAATCCAAAACGCAGCTATCTAACAGAACGGTTGTCAATGTGTGCACTCAACTTCCAGAGTTAAACCCGTGTGTGGATTCAGCAGTCTGCAAACACTTTCTCTGCAGAGTCCCAAAACAGGCGTTTTCAGCCCTTTACCGGCATAAGGAAGAAACAGCAGTAAGCACAGGGAAATATCTGCTTCTAAATCCAAAATGCAGCTATCTAACAGAACGGTTGTCAATGTGTGCACTCAACTTCCAGAGTTAAACCAGTGTGTGGATTCAGCAGTCTGCAAACACTTTCTCTGCAGAGTCCCAAAACAGGCGTTTTCAGCCCATTACCGGCATATGGAAGAAACAGCAGTAAGCACATGGAAATATCTGCTTCTAAATCCAAAACGCAGCTATCTAACAGAACGGTTGTCAATGTGTGCAGTCAACTTCCAGAGTTAAACCCGTGTGTGGATTCAGCAGTCAGCAAACACTTTCTCTGCAGAGTCCCAAAACAGGCTTTTTCAGCCCATTACCGGCATATGGAAGAAACAGCAGTAAGCACAGGGAAATATCTGCTTCTAAATCCAAAACGCAGCTATCTAACAGAACGGTTGTCAATGTGTGCACTCAACTTCCAGAGTTAAACCGGTGTGTGGATTCAGCAGTCTGCAAACACTTTCTCTGCAGAGTCCCAAAACAGGCGTTTTCAGCCCATTACCGGCATATGGAAGAAACAGCAGTAAGCACAGGGAAATATCTGCTTCTAAATCCAAAACGCAGCTATCTAACAGAACGGTTGTCAATGTGTGCACTCAACTTCCAGAGTTAAACCAGTGTGAGGATTCAGCAGTCTGCAAACACTTTCTCTGCAGAGTCCCAAAACAGGCGTTTTCAGCCCATTACCAGCATATGGAAGAAACAGCAGTAAGCACAGGGAAATATCTGCTTCTAAATCCAAAACGCAACTATCTAACAGAACGTTTGTCAATGTGTGCACTCAACTTCCAGAGTTAAACCCGTGTGTGGATTCAGCAGTCTGCAAACACTTTCTGTGCAGAGACCCAAAACAGTCGGTTTCAGCCCATTAGCGGCATATGGAAGAAACAGCAGTAAGCACAGGGAAATATCTGCTTCTAAATCCAAAACGCAGCTATCTAACAGAACGGTTGTCAATGTGTGCACTCAACTTCCAGAGTTAAACCCGTGTGTGGATTCAGCAGTCTGCAAACACTTTCTCTGCAGTGTCCCAAAACAGGCGCTTTCAGCCCATTACCAGCATATGGAAGAAACAGCAGTAAGCACAGGGAAATATCTGCTTCTAAATCCAAAACGCAGCTATCTAACAGAACGGTTGTCAATGTGTGCACTCAACTTCCAGAGTTAAACCCATGTGTGGATTCAGCTGTCTGCAAACACTTTCTGTGCAGAGTCCCAAAACAGGCGTTTTCAGCCCATTACCGGCATATGGAAGAAACAGCAGTAAGCACAGGGAAATATCTGCTTCTAAATCCAAAACGCAGCTATCTAACAGAACGGTTGTCAATGTGTGCACTCAACTTCCAGAGTTAAACCCGTGTGTGGATTCAGCAGTCTGCAAACACTTTCTCTGCAGAGTCCCAAAACCGGCGTTTTCAGCCCATTACCGGCATATGGAAGAAACAGCAGTAAGCACAGGGAAATATCTGCTTCTAAATCCAAAACGCAGCTATCTAACAGAACGGTTGTCAATGTGTGCACTCAACTTCCAGAGTTAAACCCGTGTGTGGATTCAGCAGTCTGCAAACACTTTCTCTGCAGAGTCCCAAAACAGGCGTTTTCAGTCCATTACCGGCATATGGAAGAAACAGCAGTAAGCACAGGGAAATATCTGCTTCTAAATCCAAAACGCAGCTATCTAACAGAACGGTTGTCAATGTGTGCACTCAACTTCCAGAGTTAAACCCGTGTGTGGATTCAGCAGTCTGCAAACACTTTCTGTGCAGAGTCCCAAAACAGGCGTTTTCAGCCCATTACCGGCATATGGAAGAAACAGCAGTAAGCACACTGAAATATCTGCTTCTAAATCCAAAACGCAGCTATCTAACAGAACGTTTGTCAATGTGTGCACTCAACTTCCAGAGTTAAACCCGTGTGTGGATTCAGCAGTCTGCAAACACTTTCTCTGCAGAGTCCCAAAACAGGCGTTTTCAGCCCATTACCGGCATATGGAAGAAACAGCAGTAAGCACATGGAAATATCTGCTTCTAAATCCAAAACGCAGCTATCTAAGAGAACGGTTGTCAATGTGTGCAGTCAACTTCCAGAGTTAAACCCGTGTGTGGATTCAGCAGTCAGCAAACACTTTCTCTGCAGAGTCCCAAAACAGGCTTTTTCAGCCCATTACCGGCATATGGAAGAAACAGCAGTAAGCACAGGGAAATATCTGCTTCTAAATCCAAAACGCAGCTATCTAACAGAATGGTTGTCAATGTGTGCACTCAACTTCCAGAGTTAAACCCGTGTGTGGATTCAGCAGTCTGCAAACACTTTCTCTGCAGAGTCCCAAAACAGGCGTTTTCAGCCCATTACCGGCATATGGAAGAAACAGCAGTAAGCACAGGGAAATATCTGCTTCTAAATCCAAAACGCAGCTATCTAACAGAACGGTTGTCAATGTGGGCACTCAACTTCCAGAGTTAAACCAGTGTGAGGATTCAGCAGTCTGCAAACACTTTCTCTGCAGAGTACCAAAACAGGCGTTTTCAGCCCATTACCAGCATATGGAAGAAACAGCAGTAAGCACAGGGAAATATCTGCTTCTAAATCCAAAACGCAGCTATCTAACAGAACGGTTGTCAATGTGTGCACTCAACTTCCAGAGTTAAACCCGTGTGTGGATTCAGCAGTCTGCAAACACTTTCTGTGCAGAGTCCCAAAACAGGCGTTTTCAGCCCATTACCGGCATATGGAAGAAACAGCAGTAAGCACAGGGAAATATCTGCTTCTAAATCCAAAACGCAGCTATCTAACAGAACGGTTGTCAATGTGTGCACTCAACTTCCAGAGTTAAACCCGTGTGTGGATTCAGGAGTCTGCAAACACTTTCTCTGCAGAGTCCCAAAACAGGCGTTTTCAGCCCTTTACCGGCATATGGAAGAAACAGCAGTAAGCACAGGGAAATATCTGCTTCTAAATCCAAAACGCAGCTATCTAACAGAACGGTTGTCAATGTGTGCACTCAACTTCCAGAGTTAAACCCGTGTGTGGATTCAGCAGTCTGCAAACACTTTCTCTGCAGAGTCCCAAAACAGGCGTTTTCAGCCCATTACCGGCATATGGAAGAAACAGCAGTAAGCACATGGAAATATCTGCTTCTAAATCCAAAACGCAGCTATCTAACAGAACGGTTGTCAATGTGTGCAGTCAACTTCCAGAGTTAAACCCGTGTGTGGATTCAGCAGTCAGCAAACACTTTCTCTGCAGAGTCCAAAAACAGGCTTTTTCAGCCCATTACCGGCATATGGAAGAAACATCAGTAAGCACAGGGAAATAACTGCTTCTAAATCCAAAACGCAGCTATCTAACAGAACGGTTGTCAATGTGTGCACTCAACTTCCAGAGTTAAACCCGTGTGTGGATTCAGCAGTCTGCAAACCCTTTCTGTGCAGAGTCCCAAAACAGGCGTTTTCAGCCCATTACCGGCATATGGAAGAAACAGCAGTAAGCACAGGGAAATATCTGCTTCTAAATCCAAAACGCAGCTATCTAACAGAACGGTTGTCAATGTGTGCACTCAACTTCCAGAGTTAAACCCATGTGTGGATTCAGCTGTCTGCAAACACTTTCTGTGCAGAGTCCCAAAACAGGCGTTTTCAGCCCATTACCGGCATATGGAAGAAACAGCAGTAAGCACAGGGAAATATCTGCTTCTAAATCCAAAACGCAGCTATCTAACAGAACGGTTGTCAATGTGTGCACTCAACTTCCAGAGTTAAACCCGTGTGTGGATTCAGCAGTCTGCAAACACTTTCTCTGCAGAGTCCCAAAACCGGCGTTTTCAGCCCATTACCGGCATATGGAAGAAACAGCAGTAAGCACAGGGAAATATCTGCTTCTAAATCCAAAACGCAGCTATCTAACAGAACGGTTGTCAATGTGTGCACTCAACTTCCAGAGTTAAACCCGTGTGTGGATTCAGCAGTCTGCAAACACTTTCTCTGCAGAGTCCCAAAACAGGCGTTTTCAGTCCATTACCGGCATATGGAAGAAACAGCAGTAAGCACAGGGAAATATCTGCTTCTAAATCCAAAACGCAGCTATCTAACAGAACGGTTGTCAATGTGTGCACTCAACTTCCAGAGTTAAACCCGTGTGTGGATTCAGCAGTCTGCAAACACTTTCTGTGCAGAGTCCCAAAACAGGCGTTTTCAGCCCATTACCGGCATATGGAAGAAACAGCAGTAAGCACACTGAAATATCTGCTTCTAAATCCAAAACGCAGCTATCTAACAGAACGTTTGTCAATGTGTGCACTCAACTTCCAGAGTTAAACCCGTGTGTGGATTCAGCAGTCTGCAAACACTTTCTCTGCAGAGTCCCAAAACAGGCGTTTTCAGCCCATTACCGGCATATGGAAGAAACAGCAGTAAGCACATGGAAATATCTGCTTCTAAATCCAAAACGCAGCTATCTAAGAGAACGGTTGTCAATGTGTGCAGTCAACTTCCAGAGTTAAACCCGTGTGTGGATTCAGCAGTCAGCAAACACTTTCTCTGCAGAGTCCTAAAACAGGCTTTTTCAGCCCATTACCGGCATATGGAAGAAACAGCAGTAAGCACAGGGAAATATCTGCTTCTAAATCCAAAACGCAGCTATCTAACAGAATGGTTGTCAATGTGTGCACTCAACTTCCAGAGTTAAACCCGTGTGTGGATTCAGCAGTCTGCAAACACTTTCTCTGCAGAGTCCCAAAACAGGCGTTTTCAGCCCATTACCGGCATATGGAAGAAACAGCAGTAAGCACAGGGAAATATCTGCTTCTAAATCCAAAACGCAGCTATCTAACAGAACGGTTGTCAATGTGGGCACTCAACTTCCAGAGTTAAACCAGTGTGAGGATTCAGCAGTCTGCAAACACTTTCTCTGCAGAGTCCCAAAACAGGCGTTTTCAGCCCATTACCAGCATATGGAAGAAACAGCAGTAAGCACAGGGAAATATCTGCTTCTAAATCCAAAACGCAGCTATCTAACAGAACGGTTGTCAATGTGTGCACTCAACTTCCAGAGTTAAACCCGTGTGTGGATTCAGCAGTCTGCAAACACTTTCTGTGCAGAGTCCCAAAACAGGCGTTTTCAGCCCATTACCGGCATATGGAAGAAACAGCAGTAAGCACAGGGAAATATCTGCTTCTAAATCCAAAACGCAGCTATCTAACAGAACGGTTGTCAATGTGTGCACTCAACTTCCAGAGTTAAACCCGTGTGTGGATTCAGGAGTCTGCAAACACTTTCTCTGCAGAGTCCCAAAACAGGCGTTTTCAGCCCTTTACCGGCATATGGAAGAAACAGCAGTAAGCACAGGGAAATATCTGCTTCTAAATCCAAAACGCAGCTATCTAACAGAACGGTTGTCAATGTGTGCACTCAACTTCCAGAGTTAAACCCGTGTGTGGATTCAGCAGTCTGCAAACACTTTCTCTGCAGAGTCCCAAAACAGGCGTTTTCAGCCCATTACCGGCATATGGAAGAAACAGCAGTAAGCACATGGAAATATCTGCTTCTAAATCCAAAACGCAGCTATCTAACAGAACGGTTGTCAATGTGTGCAGTCAACTTCCAGAGTTAAACCCGTGTGTGGATTCAGCAGTCAGCAAACACTTTCTCTGCAGAGTCCAAAAACAGGCTTTTTCAGCCCATTACCGGCATATGGAAGAAACATCAGTAAGCACAGGGAAATAACTGCTTCTAAATCCAAAACGCAGCTATCTAACAGAACGGTTGTCAATGTGTGCACTCAACTTCCAGAGTTAAACCCGTGTGTGGATTCAGCAGTCTGCAAACCCTTTCTGTGCAGAGTCCCAAAACAGGCGTTTTCAGCCCATTACCGGCATATGGAAGAAACAGCAGTAAGCACAGGGAAATATCTGCTTCTAAATCCAAAACGCAGCTATCTAACAGAACGGTTGTCAATGTGTGCACTCAACTTCCAGAGTTAAACCCATGTGTGGATTCAGCTGTCTGCAAACACTTTCTGTGCAGAGTCCCAAAACAGGCGTTTTCAGCCCATTACCGGCATATGGAAGAAACAGCAGTAAGCACAGGGAAATATCTGCTTCTAAATCCAAAACGCAGCTATCTAACAGAACGGTTGTCAATGTGTGCACTCAACTTCCAGAGTTAAACCCGTGTGTGGATTCAGCAGTCTGCAAACACTTTCTCTGCAGAGTCCCAAAACCGGCGTTTTCAGCCCATTACCGGCATATGGAAGAAACAGCAGTAAGCACAGGGAAATATCTGCTTCTAAATCCAAAACGCAGCTATCTAACAGAACGGTTGTCAATGTGTGCACTCAACTTCCAGAGTTAAACCCGTGTGTGGATTCAGCAGTCTGCAAACACTTTCTCTGCAGAGTCCCAAAACAGGCGTTTTCAGTCCATTACCGGCATATGGAAGAAACAGCAGTAAGCACAGGGAAATATCTGCTTCTAAATCCAAAACGCAGCTATCTAACAGAACGGTTGTCAATGTGTGCACTCAACTTCCAGAGTTAAACCCGTGTGTGGATTCAGCAGTCTGCAAACACTTTCTGTGCAGAGTCCCAAAACAGGCGTTTTCAGCCCATTACCGGCATATGGAAGAAACAGCAGTAAGCACACTGAAATATCTGCTTCTAAATCCAAAACGCAGCTATCTAACAGAACGTTTGTCAATGTGTGCACTCAACTTCCAGAGTTAAACCCGTGTGTGGATTCAGCAGTCTGCAAACACTTTCTCTGCAGAGTCCCAAAACAGGCGTTTTCAGCCCATTACCGGCATATGGAAGAAACAGCAGTAAGCACATGGAAATATCTGCTTCTAAATCCAAAACGCAGCTATCTAAGAGAACGGTTGTCAATGTGTGCAGTCAACTTCCAGAGTTAAACCCGTGTGTGGATTCAGCAGTCAGGAAACACTTTCTCTGCAGAGTCCCAAAACAGGCTTTTTCAGCCCATTACCGGCATATGGAAGAAACAGCAGTAAGCACAGGGAAATATCTGCTTCTAAATCCAAAACGCAGCTATCTAACAGAATGGTTGTCAATGTGTGCACTCAACTTCCAGAGTTAAACCCGTGTGTGGATTCAGCAGTCTGCAAACACTTTCTCTGCAGAGTCCCAAAACAGGCGTTTTCAGCCCATTACCGGCATATGGAAGAAACAGCAGTAAGCACAGGGAAATATCTGCTTCTAAATCCAAAACGCAGCTATCTAACAGAACGGTTGTCAATGTGGGCACTCAACTTCCAGAGTTAAACCAGTGTGAGGATTCAGCAGTCTGCAAACACTTTCTCTGCAGAGTCCCAAAACAGGCGTTTTCAGCCCATTACCAGCATATGGAAGAAACAGCAGTAAGCACAGGGAAATATCTGCTTCTAAATCCAAAACGCAGCTATCTAACAGAACGGTTGTCAATGTGTGCACTCAACTTCCAGAGTTAAACCCGTGTGTGGATTCAGCAGTCTGCAAACACTTTCTGTGCAGAGTCCCAAAACAGGCGTTTTCAGCCCATTACCGGCATATGGAAGAAACAGCAGTAAGCACAGGGAAATATCTGCTTCTAAATCCAAAACGCAGCTATCTAACAGAACGGTTGTCAATGTGTGCACTCAACTTCCAGAGTTAAACCCGTGTGTGGATTCAGGAGTCTGCAAACACTTTCTCTGCAGAGTCCCAAAACAGGCGTTTTCAGCCCTTTACCGGCATATGGAAGAAACAGCAGTAAGCACAGGGAAATATCTGCTTCTAAATCCAAAACGCAGCTATCTAACAGAACGGTTGTCAATGTGTGCACTCAACTTCCAGAGTTAAACCCGTGTGTGGATTCAGCAGTCTGCAAACACTTTCTCTGCAGAGTCCCAAAACAGGCGTTTTCAGCCCATTACCGGCATATGGAAGAAACAGCAGTAAGCACATGGAAATATCTGCTTCTAAATCCAAAACGCAGCTATCTAACAGAACGGTTGTCAATGTGTGCAGTCAACTTCCAGAGTTAAACCCGTGTGTGGATTCAGCAGTCAGCAAACACTTTCTCTGCAGAGTCCAAAAACAGGCTTTTTCAGCCCATTACCGGCATATGGAAGAAACAGCAGTAAGCACAGGGAAATATCTGCTTCTAAATCCAAAACGCAGCTATCTAACAGAACGGTTGTCAATGTGTGCACTCAAGTTCCAGAGTTAAACCCGTGTGTGGATTCAGCAGTCTGCAAACACTTTCTCTGCAGAGTCCCAAAACAGGCGTTTTCAGCCCATTACCGGCATATGGAAGAAACAGCAGTAAGCACAGGGAAATATCTGCTTCTAAATCCAAAACGCAGCTATCTAACAGAACGGTTGTCAATGTGTGTACTCAACTTCCAGAGTTAAACCCGTGTGTGGATTCAGCAGTCTGCAAACACTTTCTCTGCAGAGTCCCAAAACAGGAGTTTTCAGCCCATTACCGGCATATGGAAGAAACAGCAGTAAGCACAGGGAAATATCTGCTTCTAAATCCAAAACGCAGCTATCTAACAGAACGGTTGTCAATGTGTGCACTCAACTTCCAGAGTTAAACCAGTGTGTGGATTCAGCAGTCTGCATACACTTTCTCTGCAGAGTCCCAAAACAGGCGTTTTCAACCCATTACCAGCATATGGAAGAAACATCAGTAAGCACAGGGAAATAACTGCTTCTAAATCCAAAACGCAGCTATCTAACAGAACGGTTGTCAATGTGTGCACTCAACTTCCAGAGTTAAACCCGTGTGTGGATTCAGCAGTCTGCAAACCCTTTCTGTGCAGAGTCCCAAAACAGGCGTTTTCAGCCCATTACCGGCATATGGAAGAAACAGCAGTAAGCACAGGGAAATATCTGCTTCTAAATCCAAAACGCAGCTATCTAACAGAACGGTTGTCAATGTGTGCACTCAACTTCCAGAGTTAAACCCGTGTGTGGACTCAGCAGTCTGCAAACACTTTCTATGCAGAGTCCCAAAACAGGCGTTTTCAGCCCATTACCGGCATATGGAAGAAACAGCAGTAAGCACAGGGAAATATCTGCTTCTAAATCCAAAACGCAGCTATCTAACAGAACGGTTGTCAATGTGTGCACTCAACTTCCAGAGTTAAACCCGTGTGTGGATTCAGCAGTCTGCAAACACTTTCTCTGCAGAGTCCCAAAACAGGCGTTTTCAGCCCTTTACCGGCATAAGGAAGAAACAGCAGTAAGCACAGGGAAATATCTGCTTCTAAATCCAAAATGCAGCTATCTAACAGAACGGTTGTCAATGTGTGCACTCAACTTCCAGAGTTAAACCAGTGTGTGGATTCAGCAGTCTGCAAACACTTTCTCTGCAGAGTCCCAAAACAGGCGTTTTCAGCCCATTACCGGCATATGGAAGAAACAGCAGTAAGCACATGGAAATATCTGCTTCTAAATCCAAAACGCAGCTATCTAACAGAACGGTTGTCAATGTGTGCAGTCAACTTCCAGAGTTAAACCCGTGTGTGGATTCAGCAGTCAGCAAACACTTTCTCTGCAGAGTCCCAAAACAGGCTTTTTCAGCCCATTACCGGCATATGGAAGAAACAGCAGTAAGCACAGGGAAATATCTGCTTCTAAATCCAAAACGCAGCTATCTAACAGAACGGTTGTCAATGTGTGCACTCAACTTCCAGAGTTAAACCGGTGTGTGGATTCAGCAGTCTGCAAACACTTTCTCTGCAGAGTCCCAAAACAGGCGTTTTCAGCCCATTACCGGCATATGGAAGAAACAGCAGTAAGCACAGGGAAATATCTGCTTCTAAATCCAAAACGCAGCTATCTAACAGAACGGTTGTCAATGTGTGCACTCAACTTCCAGAGTTAAACCAGTGTGAGGATTCAGCAGTCTGCAAACACTTTCTCTGCAGAGTCCCAAAACAGGCGTTTTCAGCCCATTACCGGCATATGGAAGAAACAGCAGTAAGCACAGGGAAATATCTGCTTCTAAATCCAAAACGCAACTATCTAACAGAACGTTTGTCAATGTGTGCACTCAACTTCCAGAGTTAAACCCGTGTGTGGATTCAGCAGTCTGCAAACACTTTCTGTGCAGAGACCCAAAACAGTCGGTTTCAGCCCATTAGCGGCATATGGAAGAAACAGCAGTAAGCACAGGGAAATATCTGCTTCTAAATCCAAAACGCAGCTATCTAACAGAACGGTTGTCAATGTGTGCACTCAACTTCCAGAGTTAAACCCGTGTGTGGATTCAGCAGTCTGCAAACACTTTCTCTGCAGTGTCCCAAAACAGGCGATTTCAGCCCATTACCGGCATATGGAAGAAACAGCAGTAAGCACAGGGAAATATCTGCTTCTAAATCCAAAACGCAGCTATCTAACAGAACGGTTGTCAATGTGTGCACTCAACTTCCAGAGTTAAACCCATGTGTGGATTCAGCTGTCTGCAAACACTTTCTGTGCAGAGTCCCAAAACAGGCGTTTTCAGCCCATTACCGGCATATGGAAGAAACAGCAGTAAGCACAGGGAAATATCTGCTTCTAAATCCAAAACGCAGCTATCTAACAGAACTGTTGTCAATGTGTGCACTCAACTTCCAGAGTTAAACCCGTGTGTGGATTCAGCAGTCTGCAAACACTTTCTCTGCAGAGTCCCAAAACCGGCGTTTTCAGCCCATTACCGGCATATGGAAGAAACAGCAGTAAGCACAGGGAAATATCTGCTTCTAAATCCAAAACGCAGCTATCTAACAGAACGGTTGTCAATGTGTGCACTCAACTTCCAGAGTTAAACCCGTGTGTGGATTCAGCAGTCTGCAAACACTTTCTCTGCAGAGTCCCAAAACAGGCGTTTTCAGTCCATTACCGGCATATGGAAGAAACAGCAGTAAGCACAGGGAAATATCTGCTTCTAAATCCAAAACGCAGCTATCTAACAGAACGGTTGTCAATGTGTGCACTCAACTTCCAGAGTTAAACCCGTGTGTGGATTCAGCAGTCTGCAAACCCTTTCTGTGCAGAGTCCCAAAACAGGCGTTTTCAGCCCATTACCGGCATATGGAAGAAACAGCAGTAAGCACACTGAAATATCTGCTTCTAAATCCAAAACGCAGCTATCTAACAGAACGTTTGTCAATGTGTGCACTCAACTTCCAGAGTTAAACCCGTGTGTGGATTCAGCAGTCTGCAAACACTTTCTCTGCAGAGTCCCAAAACAGGCGTTTTCAGCCCATTACCGGCATATGGAAGAAACAGCAGTAAGCACATGGAAATATCTGCTTCTAAATCCAAAACGCAGCTATCTAACAGAACGGTTGTCAATGTGTGCAGTCAACTTCCAGAGTTAAACCCGTGTGTGGATTCAGCAGTCAGCAAACACTTTCTCTGCAGAGTCCCAAAACAGGCTTTTTCAGCCCATTACCGGCATATGGAAGAAACAGCAGTAAGCACAGGGAAATATCTGCTTCTAAATCCAAAACGCAGCTATCTAACAGAATGGTTGTCAATGTGTGCACTCAACTTCCAGAGTTAAACCCGTGTGTGGATTCAGCAGTCTGCAAACACTTTCTCTGCAGAGTCCCAAAACAGGCGTTTTCAGCCCATTACCGGCATATGGAAGAAACAGCAGTAAGCACAGGGAAATATCTGCTTCTAAATCCAAAACGCAGCTATCTAACAGAACGGTTGTCAATGTGGGCACTCAACTTCCAGAGTTAAACCAGTGTGAGGATTCAGCAGTCTGCAAACACTTTCTCTGCAGAGTCCCAAAACAGGCGTTTTCAGCCCATTACCAGCATATGGAAGAAACAGCAGTAAGCACAGGGAAATATCTGCTTCTAAATCCAAAACGCAGCTATCTAACAGAACGGTTGTCAATGTGTGCACTCAACTTCCAGAGTTAAACCCGTGTGTGGATTCAGCAGTCTGCAAACACTTTCTCTGCAGAGTCCCAAAACAGGCGTTTTCAGCCCATTACCGGCATATGGAAGAAACAGCAGTAAGCACAGGGAAATATCTGCTTCTAAATCCAAAACGCAGCTATCTAACAGAACGTTTGTCAATGTGTGCACTCAACTTCCAGAGTTAAACCAGTGTGTGGATTCAGCAGTCTGCAAACACTTTCTCTGCAGAGTCCCAAAACAGGCGTTTTCAGCCCATTACCAGCATATGGAAGAAACGGCAGTAAGCACAGGGAAATATCTGCTTCTAAATCCAAAACGCAGCTATCTAACAGAACGGTTGTCAATTTGTGCACTCAACTTCCAGAATTAAACCGGTGTGTGGATTCAGCAGTCTGCAAACACTTTCTCTGCAGAGTCCCAAAACAGGCGTTTTCAGCCCATTACCGGCATATGGAAGAAACAGCAGTAAGCACAGGGAAATAGCAGCTTCTAAATCCAAAACGCAGCTATCTAACAGAACGGTTGTCAATGTGTGCACTCAACTTCCAGAGTTAAACCCGTGTGTGGATTCAGCAGTCTGCAAACACTTTCTGTGCAGAGTCCCAAAACAGGCGTTTTCAGCCCATTACCGGCATATGGAAGAAACAGCAGTAAGCACAGGGAAATATCTGCTTCTAAATCCAAAACGCAGCTATCTAACAGAACGGTTGTCAATGTGTGCACTCAACTTCCAGAGTTAAACCCGTGTGTGGATTCAGCAGTCTGCAAACACTTTCTCTGCAGAGTCCCAAATCAGGCGTTTTCAGCCCATTACCGGCATATGGAAGAAACAGCAGTAAGCACAGGGAAATATCTGCTTCTAAATCCAAAACGCAGCTATCTAACAGAATGGTTGTCAATGTGTGCACTCAACTTCCAGAGTTAAACCCGTTTGTGGATTGAGCAGTCTGCAAACCCTTTCTGTGCAGAGTCCCAAAACAGGCGTTTTCAGCCCATTACCGGCATATGGAAGAAACAGCAGTAAGCACACTGAAATATCTGCTTCTAAATCCAAAACGCAGCTATCTAACAGAACGTTTGTCAATGTGTGCACTCAACTTCCAGAGTTAAACCCGTGTGTGGATTCAGCAGTCTGCAAACACTCTCTGCAGAGTCCCAAAACAGGCGTTTTCAGCCCATTACCGGCATATGGAAGAAACAGCAGTAAGCACATGGAAATATCTGCTTCTAAATCCAAAACGCAGCTATCTAACAGAACGGTTGTCAATGTGTGCAGTCAACTTCCAGAGTTAAACCCGTGTGTGGATTCAGCAGTCAGCAAACACTTTCTCTGCAGAGTCCCAAAACAGGCTTTTTCAGCCCATTACCGTCATATGGAAGAAACAGCAGTAAGCACAGGGAAATATCTGCTTCTAAATCCAAAACGCAGCTATCTAACAGAACGGTTGTCAATGTGTGCACTCAACTTCCAGAGTTAAACCCGTGTGTGGATTCAGCAGTCTGCAAACACTTTCTCTGCAGAGTCCCAAAACAGGCGTTTTCAGCCCATTACCGGCATATGGAAGAAACAGCAGTAAGCACAGGGAAATATCTGCTTCTAACTCCAAAACGCAGCTATCTAACAGAACGGTTGTCAATGTGTGCACTCAACTTCCAGAATTAAACCGGTGTGTGGATTCAGCAGTCTGCAAACACTTTCTCTGCAGAGTCCCAAAACAGGCGTTTTCAGCCCATTACCAGCATATGGAAGAAACAGCAGTAAGCACAGGGAAATATCTGCTTCTAAATCCAAAACGCAGCTATCTAACAGAACGGTTGTCAATGTGTGCACTCAACTTCCAGAGTTAAACCCGTGTGTGGATTCAGCAGTCTGCAAACACTTTCTCTGCAGAGTCCCAAAACAGGCGTTTTCAGCCCATTACCGGCATATGGAAGAAACAGCAGTAAGCACAGGGAAATATCTGCTTCTAAATCCAAAACGCAGCTATCTAACAGAACGGTTGTCAATGTGTGCACTCAACTTCCAGAGTTAAACCAGTGTGTGGATTCAGCAGTCTGCAAACACTTTCTCTGCAGAGTCCCAAAACAGGCGTTTTCAGCCCATTACCAGCATATGGAAGAAACAGCAGTAAGCACAGGGAAATATCTGCTTCTAAATCCAAAACGCAGCTATCTAACAGAACGGTTGTCAATGTGTGCACTCAACTTCCAGAATTAAACCGGTGTGTGGATTCAGCAGTCTGCAAACACTTTCTCTGCAGAGTCCCAAAACAGGCGTTTTCAGCCCATTACCGGCATATGGAAGAAACAGCAGTAAGCACAGGGAAATAGCAGCTTCTAAATCCAAAACACAGCTATCTAACAGAACGGTTGTCAATGTGTGCACTCAACTTCCAGAGTTAAACCCGTGTGTGGATTCAGCAGTCTGCAAACACTTTCTGTGCAGAGTCCCAAAACAGGCGTTTTCAGCCCATTACCGGCATATGGAAGAAACAGCAGTAAGCACAGGGAAATATCTGCTTCTAAATCCAAAACGCAGCTATCTAACAGAACGGTTGTCAATGTGTGCACTCAACTTCCAGAGTTAAACCCGTGTGTGGATTCAGGATTCTGCAAACACTTTCTCTGCAGAGTCCCAAAACAGGCGTTTTCAGCCCTTTACCGGCATATGGAAGAAACAGCAGTAAGCACAGGGAAATATCTGCTTCTAAATCCAAAACGCAGCTATCTAACAGAACGGTTGTCAATGTGTGCACTCAACTTCCAGAGTTAAACCCGTGTGTGGATTCAGCAGTCTGCAAACACTTTCTCTGCAGAGTCCCAAAACAGGCGTTTTCAGCCCATTACCGGCATAAGGAAGAAACTGCAGTAAGCACAGGGAAATATCTGCTTCTAAATCCAAAACGCAGCTATCTAACAGAACGTTTGTCAATGTGTGCACTCAACTTCCAGAGTTAAACCCGTGTGTGGATTCAGCAGTCTGCAAACACTTTCTGTGCAGAGACCCAAAACAGTCGTTTTCAGCCCATTAGCGGCATATGGAAGAAACAGCAGTCAGCACAGGGAAATATCTGCTTCTAAATCCAAAACGCAGCTATCTAACAGAAGGTTTGTCAATGTGTGCACTCAACTTCCAGAGTTAAACCCGTGTGTGGATTCAGCAGTCTGCAAACACTTTCTCTGCAGTGTCCCAAAACAGGCGCTTTCAGCCCATTACCGGCATATGGAAGAAACAGCAGTAAGCACAGGGAAATATCTGCTTGTAAATCCAAAACGCAGCTATCTAACAGAACGGTTGTCAATGTGTGCACTCAACTTCCAGAGTTAAACCCGTGTGTGGATTCAGCAGTCTGCAAACACTTTCTGTGCAGAGTCCCAAAACAGGCGTTTTCAGCCCATTACCGGCATATGGAAGAAACAGCAGTAAGCACAGGGAAATATCTGCTTCTAAATCCAAAATGCAGCTATCTAACAGAACGGTTGTCAATGTGTGCACTCAACTTCCAGAGTTAAACCCGTGTGTGGATTCAGCAGTCTGCAAACCCTTTCTGTGCAGAGTCCCAAAACAGGCGTTTTCAGCCCATTACCGGCATATGGAAGAAACAGCAGTAAGCACAGGGAAATATCTGCTTCTAAATCCAAAACGCAGCTATCTAACAGAACGGTTGTCAATGTGTGCACTCAACTTCCAGAGTTAAACCCGTGTGTGGATTCAGGAGTCTGCAAACACTTTCTCTGCAGAGTCCCAAAACAGGCGTTTTCAGCCCTTTACCGGCATATGGAAGAAACAGCAGTAAGCACAGGGAAATATCTGCTTCTAAATCCAAAACGCAGCTATCTAACAGAACGGTTGTCAATGTGTGCACTCAACTTCCAGAGTTAAACCCGTGTGTGGATTCAGCAGTCTGCAAACACTTTCTCTGCAGAGTCCCAAAACAGGCGTTTTCAGCCCATTACCGGCATATGGAAGAAACAGCAGTAAGCACATGGAAATATCTGCTTCTAAATCCAAAACGCAGCTATCTAACAGAACGGTTGTCAATGTGTGCAGTCAACTTCCAGAGTTAAACCCGTGTGTGGATTCAGCAGTCAGCAAACACTTTCTCTGCAGAGTCCCAAAACAGGCTTTTTCAGCCCATTACCGGCATATGGAAGAAACAGCAGTAAGCACAGGGAAATATCTGCTTCTAAATCCAAAACGCAGCTATCTAACAGAACGGTTGTCAATGTGTGCACTCAAGTTCCAGAGTTAAACCCGTGTGTGGATTCAGCAGTCTGCAAACACTTTCTCTGCAGAGTCCCAAAACAGGCGTTTTCAGCCCATTACCGGCATATGGAAGAAACAGCAGTAAGCACAGGGAAATATCTGCTTCTAAATCCAAAACGCAGCTATCTAACAGAACGGTTGTCAATGTGTGTACTCAACTTCCAGAGTTAAACCCGTGTGTGGATTCAGCAGTCTGCAAACACTTTCTCTGCAGAGTCCCAAAACAGGAGTTTTCAGCCCATTACCGGCATATGGAAGAAACAGCAGTAAGCACAGGGAAATATCTGCTTCTAAATCCAAAACGCAGCTATCTAACAGAACGGTTGTCAATGTGTGCACTCAACTTCCAGAGTTAAACCAGTGTGTGGATTCAGCAGTCTGCATACACTTTCTCTGCAGAGTCCCAAAACAGGCGTTTTCAACCCATTACCAGCATATGGAAGAAACATCAGTAAGCACAGGGAAATAACTGCTTCTAAATCCAAAACGCAGCTATCTAACAGAACGGTTGTCAATGTGTGCACTCAACTTCCAGAGTTAAACCCGTGTGTGGATTCAGCAGTCTGCAAACACTTTCTCTGCAGAGTCCCAAAACAGGCGTTTTCAGCCCATTACCGGCATATGGAAGAAACAGCAGTAAGCACAGGGAAATATCTGCTTCTAAATCCAAAACGCAGCTATCTAACAGAACGGTTGTCAATGTGTGCACTCAACTTCCAGAGTTAAACCCGTGTGTGGATTCAGCAGTCTGCAAACACTTTCTCTGCAGAGTCCCAAATCAGGCGTTTTCAGCCCATTACCGGCATATGGAAGAAACAGCAGTAAGCACAGGGAAATATCTGCTTCTAAATCCAAAACGCAGCTATCTAACAGAACGGTTGTCAATGTGTGCACTCAACTTCCAGAGTTAAACCCGTGTGTGGATTCAGCAGTCTGCAAACACTTTCTCTGCAGAGTCCCAAAACAGGCGTTTTCAGCCCATTACCGGCATATGGAAGAAACAGCAGTAAGCACAGTGAAATATCTGCTTCTAAATCCAAAACGCAGCTATCTAACAGAACGTTTGTCAATGTGTGCACTCAACTTCCAGAGCTAAACCCGTGTGTGGATTCAGCAGTCTGCAAACACTTTCTCTGCAGAGTCCCAAAACAGGCGTTTTCAGCCCATTACCGGCATATGGAAGAAACAGCAGTAAGCACAGGGAAATATCTGCTTCTAAATCCAAAACGCAGCTATCTAACAGAACGGTTGTCAATGTGTGCACTCAACTTCCAGAGTTAAACCAGTGTGTGGATTCAGCAGTCTGCAAACACTTTCTCTGCAGAGTCCCAAAACAGGCGTTTTCAGCCCATTACCAGCATACGGAAGAAACAGCAGTAAGCACAGGGAAATATCTGCTTCTAAATCCAAAACGCAGCTATCTAACAGAACGGTTGTCAATGTGTGCACTCAACTTCCAGAATTAAACCGGTGTGTGGATTCAGCAGTCTGCAAACACTTTCTCTGCAGAGTCCCAAAACAGGCGTTTTCAGCCCATTTCCGGTATATGGAAGAAACAGCAGTAAGCACAGGGAAATATCTGCTTCTAAATCCAAAACACAGCTATCTAACAGAACGGTTGTCAATGTGTGCACTCAACTTCCAGAGTTAAACCCGTGTGTGGATTCAGCAGTCTGCAAACACTTTCTATGCAGAGTCCCAAAACAGGCGTTTTCAGCCCATTACCGGCATATGGAAGAAACAGCAGTAAGCACAGGGAAATATCTGCTTCTAAATCCAAAACGCAGCTATCTAACAGAACGGTTGTCAATGTGTGCACTCAACTTCCAGAGTTAAACCCGTGTGTGGATTCAGCAGTCTGCAAACACTTTCTCTGCAGAGTCCCAAAACAGGCGTTTTCAGCCCTTTACCGGCATAAGGAAGAAACAGCAGTAAGCACAGGGAAATATCTGCTTCTGAATTCAAAATGCAGCTATCTAACAGAACGGTTGTCAATGTGTGCACTCAACTTCAAGAGTTAAACCCGTGTGTGGATTCAGCAGTCTGCAAACACTTTCTCTGCAGAGTCCCAAAACAGGCGTTTTCAGCCCATTACCGGCATATGGAAGAAACAGCAGTAAGCACATGGAAATATCTGCTTCTAAATCCAAAACGCAGCTATCTAACAGAACGGTTGTCAATGTGTGCAGTCAACTTCCAGAGTTAAACCCGTGTGTGGATTCAGCAGTCAGCAAACACTTTCTCTGCAGAGTCCCAAAACATCCTTTTTCAGCCCATTACCGGCATATGGAAGAAACAGCAGTAAGCACAGGGAAATATCTGCTTCTAAATCCAAAACGCAGCTATCTAACAGAACGGTTGTCAATGTGTGCACTCAACTTCCAGAGTTAAACCGGTGTGTGGATTCAGCAGTCTGCAAACACTTTCTCTGCAGAGTCCCAAAACAGGCGTTTTCAGCCCATTACCGGCATATGGAAGAAACAGCAGTAAGCACAGGGAAATATCTGCTTCTAAATCCAAAACGCAGCTATCTAACAGAACGGTTGTCAATGTGTGCACTCAACTTCCAGAGTTAAACCAGTGTGAGGATTCAGCAGTCTGCAAACACTTTCTCTGCAGAGTCCCAAAACAGGCGTTTTCAGCCCATTACCAGCATATGGAAGAAACAGCAGTAAGCACAGGGAAATATCTGCTTCTAAATCCAAAACGCAGCTATCTAACAGAACGGTTGTCAATGTGTGCACTCAACTTCCAGAGTTAAACCCGTGTGTGGATTCAGCAGTCTGCAAACACTTTCTCTGCAGAGTCCCAAATCAGGCGTTTTCAGCCCATTACCGGCATATGGAAGAAACAGCAGTAAGCACAGGGAAATATCTGCTTGTAAATCCAAAACGCAGCTATCTAACAGAACGGTTGTCAATGTGTGCACTCAACTTCCAGAGTTAAACCCGTGTGTGGATTCAGCAGTCTGCAAACCCTTTCTGTGCAGAGTCCCAAAACAGGCGTTTTCAGCCCATTACCGGCATATGGAAGAAACAGCAGTAAGCACAGGGAAATATCTGCTTCTAAATCCAAAACGCAGCTATCTAACAGAACGGTTGTCAATGTGTGCACTCAACTTCCAGAGTTAAACCCGTGTGTGGATTCAGCAGTCTGCAAACACTTTCTCTGCAGAGTCCCAAAACAGGCGTTTTCAGCCCATTACCAGCATATGGAAGAAACAGCAGTAAGCACAGGGAAATATCTGCTTCTAAATCCAAAACGCAGCTATCTAACAGAACGGTTGTCAATGTGTGCACTCAACTTCCAGAGTTAAACCCGTGTGTGGATTCAGCAGTCTGCAAACACTTTCTCTGCAGAGTCCCAAAACAGGCGTTTTCAGCCCTTTACCGGCATATGGAAAAAACAGCAGTAAGCACAGGGAAATATCTGCTTCTAAATCCAAAACGCAGCTATCTAACAGAACGGTTGTCAATGTGTGCACTCAACTTCCAGAGTTAAACCCGTGTGTGGATTCAGCAGTCTGCAAACCCTTTCTGTGCAGAGTCCCAAAACAGGCGTTTTCAGCCCATTACCGGCATATGGAAGAAACAGCAGTAAGCACAGGGAAATATCTGCTTCTAAATCCAAAACGCAGCTATCTAACAGAACGGTTGTCAATGTGTGCACTCAACTTCCAGAGTTAAACCAGTGTGTGGATTCAGCAGTCTGCAAACACTTTCTCTGCAGAGTCCCAAAACAGGCGTTTTCAGCCCATTACCAGCATATGGAAGAAACAGCAGTAAGCACAGGGAAATATCTGCTTCTAAATCCAAAACGCAGCTATCTAACAGAACGGTTGTCAATGTGTGCACTCAACTTCCAGAGTTAAACCCGTGTGTGGATTCAGCAGTCTGCAAACACTTTCTCTGCAGAGTCCTAAATCAGGCGTTTTCAGCCCATTACCGGCATATGGAAGAAACAGCAGTAAGCACAGGGAAATATCTGCTTCTAAATCCAAAACGCAGCTATCTAACAGAACGGTTGTCAATGTGTGCACTCAACTTCCAGAGTTAAACCCGTGTGTGGATTCAGCAGTCTGCAAACCCTTTCTGTGCAGAGTCCCAAAACAGGCGTTTTCAGCCCATTACCGGCATATGGAAGAAACAGCAGTAAGCACAGGGAAATATCTGCTTCTAAATCCAAAACGCAGCTATCTAACAGAACGGTTGTCAATGTGTGCACTCAACTTCCAGAGTTAAACCCGTGTGTGGATTCAGCAGTCTGCAAACACTTTCTCTGCAGAGTCCCAAAACAGGCGTTTTCAGCCCATTACCGGCATATGGAAGAAACAGCAGTAAGCACATGGAAATATCTGCTTCTAAATCCAAAACGCAGCTATCTAACAGAACGGTTGTCAATGTGTGCACTCAACTTCCAGAGTTAAACCCGTGTGTGGATTCAGCAGTCTGCAAACCCTTTCTCTGCAGAGTCCCAAATCAGGCGTTTTCAGCCCATTACCGGCATATGGAAGAAACAGCAGTAAGCACATGGAAATATCTGCTTCTAAATCCAAAACGCAGCTATCTAACAGAACGGTTGTCAATGTGTGCACTCAACTTCCAGAGTTAAACCAGTGTGAGGATTCAGCAGTCTGCAAACACTTTCTCTGCAGAGTCCCAAAACAGGCGTTTTCAGCCCATTACCAGCATATGGAAGAAACTGCAGTAAGCACAGGGAAATATCTGCTTCTAAATCCAAAACGCAGCTATCTAACAGAACGGTTGTCAATGTGTGCACTCAACTTCCAGAGTTAAACCCGTGTGTGGATTCAGCAGTCTGCAAACACTTTCTCTGCAGAGTCCCAAATCAGGCGTTTTCAGCCCGTTACCGGCATATGGAAGAAACAGCAGTAAGCACAGGGAAATATCTGCTTCTAAATCCAAAACGCAGCTATCTAACAGAACGGTTGTCAATGTGTGCACTCAACTTCCAGAGTTAAACCCGTGTGTGGATTCAGCAGTCTGCAAACACTTTCTCTGCAGAGTCCCAAAACAGGCGTTTTCAGCCCATTACCGGCATATGGAAGAAACAGCAGTAAGCACAGGGAAATATCTGCTTCTAAATCCAAAACGCAGCTATCTAACAGAACGGTTGTCAATGTGTGCACTCAACTTCCAGAGTTAAACCCGTGTGTGGATTCAGCAGTCTGCAAACACTTTCTCTGCAGAGTCCCAAAACAGGCGTTTTCAGCCCATTACCGGCATAAGGAAGAAACTGCAGTAAGCACAGGGAAATATCTGCTTCTAAATCCAAAACGCAGCTATCTAACAGAACGTTTGTCAATGTGTGCACTCAACTTCCAGAGTTAAACCCGAGTGTGGATTCAGCAGTCTGCAAACACTTTCTGTGCAGAGACCCAAAAGAGTCGTTTTCAGCCCATTAGCGGCATATGGAAGAAACAGCAGTCAGCACAGGGAAATATCTGCTTCTAAATCCAAAACGCAGCTATCTAACAGAACGGTTGTCAATGTGTGCACTCAACTTCCAGAGTTAAACCCGTGTGTGGATTCAGCAGTCTGCACACACTTTCTCTGCAGTGTCCCAAAACAGGAGCTTTCAGCCCATTACCGGCATATGGAAGAAACAGCAGTAAGCACAGGGAAATATCTGCTTGTAAATCCAAAACGCAGCTATCTAACAGAACGGTTGTCAATGTGTGCACTCAACTTCCAGAGTTAAACCCGTGTGTGGATTCAGCTGTCTGCAAACACTTTCTGTGCAGAGTCCCAAAACAGGCGTTTTCAGCCCATTACCGGCATATGGAAGAAACAGCAGTAAGCACAGGGAAATATCTGCTTCTAAATCCAAAACGCAGCTATCTAACAGAACGGTTGTCAATGTGTGCACTCAACTTCCAGAGTTAAACCCGTGTGTGGATTCAGCAGTCTGCAAACCCTTTCTGTGCAGAGTCCCAAAACAGGCGTTTTCAGCCCATTACCGGCATATGGAAGAAACAGCAGTAAGCACAGGGAAATATCTGCTTCTAAATCCAAAACGCAGCTATCTAACAGAACGTTTGTCAATGTGTGCACTCAACTTCCAGAGTTAAACCCGTGTGTGGATTCAGCTGTCTGCAAACACTTTCTCTGCAGAGTCCCAAAACAGACGTTTTCAGCCCATTACCGGCATATGGAAGAAACAGCAGTAAGCACAGGTAATTATCTGCTTCTAAGTCCAAAACGCAGCTATCTAACAGAACGGTTGTCAATGTGTGCACTCAGCTTCCAGAGTTAAACCAGTGTGTGGATTCAGCAGTCTGCAAACACTTTCTCTGCAGAGTCCCAAAACAGGCGTTTTCAGCCCATTACCAGCATATGGAAGAAACAGCAGTAAGCACAGGGAAATATCTGCTTCTAAATCCAAAACGCAACTATCTAACAGAACGGTTGTCAATGTGTGCACTCAACTTCCAGAGTTAAACCCGTGTGTGGATTCAGCAGTCTGCAAACACTTTCTGTGCAGAGACCCAAAACAGTCGGTTTCAGCCCATTAGCGGCATATGGAAGAAACAGCAGTAAGCACAGGGAAATATCTGCTTCTAAATCCAAAACGCAGCTATCTAACAGAACGGTTGTCAATGTGTGCACTCAACTTCCAGAGTTAAACCCATGTGTGGATTCAGCTGTCTGCAAACACTTTCTGTGCAGAGTCCCAAAACAGGCGTTTTCAGCCCATTACCGGCATATGGAAGAAACAGCAGTAAGCACAGGGAAATATCTGCTTCTAAATCCAAAACGCAGCTATCTAACAGAACGGTTGTCAATGTGTGCACTCAACTTCCAGAGTTAAACCCGTGTGTGGATTCAGCAGTCTGCAAACACTTTCTCTGCAGAGTCCCAAAACCGGCGTTTTCAGCCCATTACCGGCATATGGAAGAAACAGCAGTAAGCACAGGGAAATATCTGCTTCTAAATCCAAAACGCAGCTATCTAACAGAACGGTTGTCAATGTGTGCACTCAACTTCCAGAGTTAAACCCGTGTGTGGATTCAGCAGTCTGCAAACACTTTCTCTGCAGAGTCCCAAAACAGGCGTTTTCAGTCCATTACCGGCATATGGAAGAAACAGCAGTAAGCACAGGGAAATATCTGCTTCTAAATCCAAAACGCAGCTATCTAACAGAACGGTTGTCAATGTGTGCACTCAACTTCCAGAGTTAAACCCGTGTGTGGATTCAGCAGTCTGCAAACCCTTTCTGTGCAGAGTCCCAAAACAGGCGTTTTCAGCCCATTACCGGCATATGGAAGAAACAGCAGTAAGCACACTGAAATATCTGCTTCTAAATCCAAAACGCAGCTATCTAACAGAACGTTTGTCAATGTGTGCACTCAACTTCCAGAGTTAAACCCGTGTGTGGATTCAGCAGTCTGCAAACACTTTCTCTGCAGAGTCCCAAAACAGGCGTTTTCAGCCCATTACCGGCATATGGAAGAAACAGCAGTAAGCACATGGAAATATCTGCTTCTAAATCCAAAACGCAGCTATCTAACAGAACGGTTGTCAATGTGTGCAGTCAACTTCCAGAGTTAAACCCGTGTGTGGATTCAGCAGTCAGCAAACACTTTCTCTGCAGAGTCCCAAAACAGGCTTTTTCAGCCCATTACCGGCATATGGAAGAAACAGCAGTAAGCACAGGGAAATATCTGCTTCTAAATCCAAAACGCAGCTATCTAACAGAATGGTTGTCAATGTGTGCACTCAACTTCCAGAGTTAAACCCGTGTGTGGATTCAGCAGTCTGCAAACACTTTCTCTGCAGAGTCCCAAAACAGGCGTTTTCAGCCCATTACCGGCATATGGAAGAAACAGCAGTAAGCACAGGGAAATATCTGCTTCTAAATCCAAAACGCAGCTATCTAACAGAACGGTTGTCAATGTGGGCACTCAACTTCCAGAGTTAAACCAGTGTGAGGATTCAGCAGTCTGCAAACACTTTCTCTGCAGAGTCCCAAAACAGGCGTTTTCAGCCCATTACCAGCATATGGAAGAAACAGCAGTAAGCACAGGGAAATATCTGCTTCTAAATCCAAAACGCAGCTATCTAACAGAACGGTTGTCAATGTGTGCACTCAACTTCCAGAGTTAAACCCGTGTGTGGATTCAGCAGTCTGCAAACACTTTCTCTGCAGAGTCCCAAAACAGGCGTTTTCAGCCCATTACCGGCATATGGAAGAAACAGCAGTAAGCACAGGGAAATATCTGCTTCTAAATCCAAAACGCAGCTATCTAACAGAACGTTTGTCAATGTGTGCACTCAACTTCCAGAGTTAAACCAGTGTGTGGATTCAGCAGTCTGCAAACACTTTCTCTGCAGAGTCCCAAAACAGGCGTTTTCAGCCCATTACCAGCATATGGAAGAAACGGCAGTAAGCACAGGGAAATATCTGCTTCTAAATCCAAAACGCAGCTATCTAACAGAACGGTTGTCAATGTGTGCACTCAACTTCCAGAATTAAACCGGTGTGTGGATTCAGCAGTCTGCAAACACTTTCTCTGCAGAGTCCCAAAACAGGTGTTTTCAGCCCATTACCGGCATATGGAAGAAACAGCAGTAAGCACAGGGAAATAGCAGCTTCTAAATCCAAAACGCAGCTATCTAACAGAACGGTTGTCAATGTGTGCACTCAACTTCCAGAGTTAAACCCGTGTGTGGATTCAGCAGTCTGCAAACACTTTCTGTGCAGAGTCCCAAAACAGGCGTTTTCAGCCCATTACCGGCATATGGAAGAAACAGCAGTAAGCACAGGGAAATATCTGCTTCTAAATCCAAAACGCAGCTATCTAACAGAACGGTTGTCAATGTGTGCACTCAACTTCCAGAGTTAAACCCGTGTGTGGATTCAGCAGTCTGCAAACACTTTCTCTGCAGAGTCCCAAATCAGGCGTTTTCAGCCCATTACCGGCATATGGAAGAAACAGCAGTAAGCACAGGGAAATATCTGCTTCTAAATCCAAAACGCAGCTATCTAACAGAATGGTTGTCAATGTGTGCACTCAACTTCCAGAGTTAAACCCGTTTGTGGATTGAGCAGTCTGCAAACCCTTTCTGTGCAGAGTCCCAAAACAGGCGTTTTCAGCCCATTACCGGCATATGGAAGAATCTGCAGTAAGCACACTGAAATATCTGATTCTAAATCCAAAACGCAGCTATCAAACAGAACGTTTGTCAATGTGTGCACTCAACTTCCAGAGTTAAACCCGTGTGTGGATTCAGCAGTCTGCAAACACTCTCTGCAGAGTCCCAAAACAGGCGTTTTCAGCCCATTACCGGCATATGGAAGAAACAGCAGTAAGCACATGGAAATATCTGCTTCTAAATCCAAAACGCAGCTATCTAACAGAACGGTTGTCAATGTGTGCAGTCAACTTCCAGAGTTAAACCCGTGTGTGGATTCAGCAGTCAGCAAACACTTTCTCTGCAGAGTCCCAAAACAGGCATTTTCAGCCCATTACCGTCATATGGAAGAAACAGCAGTAAGCACAGGGAAATATCTGCTTCTAAATCCAAAACGCAGCTATCTAACAGAACGGTTGTCAATGTGTGCACTCAACTTCCAGAGTTAAACCCGTGTGTGGATTCAGCAGTCTGCAAACACTTTCTCTGCAGAGTCCCAAAACAGGCGTTTTCAGCCCATTACCGGCATATGGAAGAAACAGCAGTAAGCACAGGGAAATATCTGCTTCTAAATCCAAAACGCAGCTATCTAACAGAACGGTTGTCAATGTGTGCACTCAACTTCCAGAATTAAACCGGTGTGTGGATTCAGCAGTCTGCAAACACTTTCTCTGCAGAGTCCCAAAACAGGCGTTTTCAGCCCATTACCAGCATATGGAAGAAACAGCAGTAAGCACAGGGAAATATCTGCTTCTAAATCCAAAACGCAGCTATCTAACAGAACGGTTGTCAATGTGTGCACTCAACTTCCAGAGTTAAACCCGTGTGTGGATTCAGCAGTCTGCAAACACTTTCTCTGCAGAGTCCCAAAACAGGCGTTTTCAGCCCATTACCGGCATATGGAAGAAACAGCAGTAAGCACAGGGAAATATCTGCTTGTAAATCCAAAACGCAGCTATCTAACAGAACGGTTGTCAATGTGTGCACTCAACTTCCAGAGTTAAACCAGTGTGTGGATTCAGCAGTCTGCAAACACTTTCTCTGCAGAGTCCCAAAACAGGCGTTTTCAGCCCATTACCGGCATATGGAAGAAACAGCAGTAAGCACAGGGAAATATCTGCTTGTAAATCCAAAACGCAGCTATCTAACAGAACGGTTGTCAATGTGTGCACTCAACTTCCAGAGTTAAACCAGTGTGTGGATTCAGCAGTCTGCAAACACTTTCTCTGCAGAGTCCCAAAACAGGCGTTTTCAGCCCATTACCAGCATATGGAAGAAACAGCAGTAAGCACAGGGAAATATCTGCTTCTAAATCCAAAACGCAGCTATCTAACAGAACGGTTGTCAATGTGTGCACTCAACTTCCAGAATTAAACCGGTGTGTGGATTCAGCAGTCTGCAAACACTTTCTCTGCAGAGTCCCAAAACAGGCGTTTTCAGCCCATTACCGTCATATGGAAGAAACAGCAGTAAGCACAGGGAAATAGCAGCTTCTAAATCCAAAACGCAGCTATCTAACAGAACGGTTGTCAATGTGTGCACTCAACTTCAAGAGTTAAACCCGTGTGTGGATTCAGCAGTCTGCAAACACTTTCTGTGCAGAGTCCCAAAACAGGCGTTTTCAGCCCATTACCGGCATATGGAAGAAACAGCAGTAAGCACAGGGAAATATCTGCTTCTAAATCCAAAACGCAGCTATCTAACAGAACGGTTGTCAATGTGTGCACTCAACTTCCAGAGTTAAACCCGTGTGTGGATTCAGGAGTCTGCAAACACTTTCTCTGCAGAGTCCCAAAACAGGCGTTTTCAGCCCTTTACCGGCATATGGAAGAAACAGCAGTAAGCACAGGGAAATATCTGCTTCTAAATCCAAAACGCAGCTATCTAACAGAACGGTTGTCAATGTGTGCACTCAACTTCCAGAGTTAAACCCGTGTGTGGATTCAGCAGTCTGCAAACACTTTCTCTGCAGAGTCCCAAAACAGGCGTTTTCAGCCCATTACCGGCATAAGGAAGAAACTGCAGTAAGCACAGGGAAATATCTGCTTCTAAATCCAAAACGCAGCTATCTAACAGAACGTTTGTCAATGTGTGCACTCAACTTCCAGAGTTAAACCCGTGTGTGGATTCAGCAGTCTGCAAACACTTTCTGTGCAGAGACCCAAAACAGTCGTTTTCAGCCCATTAGCGGCATATGGAAGAAACAGCAGTCAGCACAGGGAAATATCTGCTTCTAAATCCAAAACGCAGCTATCTAACAGAACGTTTGTCAATGTGTGCACTCAACTTCCAGAGTTAAACCCGTGTGTGGATTCAGCAGTCTGCAAACACTTTCTCTGCAGTGTCCCAAAACAGGCGCTTTCAGCCCATTACCGGCATATGGAAGAAACAGCAGTAAGCACAGGGAAATATCTGCTTCTAAATCCAAAACGCAGCTATCTAACAGAACGGTTGTCAATGTGTGCACTCAACTTCCAGAGTTAAACCCGTGTGTGGATTCAGCAGTCTGCAAACACTTTCTGTGCAGAGTCCCAAAACAGGCGTTTTCAGCCCATTACCGGCATATGGAAGAAACAGCAGTAAGCACAGGGAAATATCTGCTTCTAAATCCAAAACGCAGCTATCTAACAGAACGGTTGTCAATGTGTGCACTCAACTTCCAGAGTTAAACCCGTGTGTGGATTCAGCAGTCTGCAAACCCTTTCTGTGCAGAGTCCCAAAACAGGCGTTTTCAGCCCATTACCGGCATATGGAAGAAACAGCAGTAAGCACAGGGAAATATCTGCTTCTAAATCCAAAACGCAGCTATCTAACAGAACGGTTGTCAATGTGTGCACTCAACTTCCAGAGTTAAACCCGTGTGTGGATTCAGCAGTCTGCAAACACTTTCTCTGCAGAGTCCCAAAACAGGCGTTTTCAGCCCATTACCAGCATATGGAAGAAACAGCAGTAAGCACAGGGAAATATCTGCTTCTAAATCCAAAACGCAGCTATCTAACAGAACGGTTGTCAATGTGTGCACTCAACTTCCAGAGTTAAACCCGTGTGTGGATTCAGCAGTCTGAAAACACTTTCTCTGCAGAGTCCCAAATCAGGCGTTTTCAGCCCATTACCGGCATATGGAAGAAACAGCAGTAAGCACAGGGAAATATCTGCTTCTAAATCCAAAACGCAGCTATCTAACAGAACGGTTGTCAATGTGTGCACTCAACTTCCAGAGTTAAACCGGTGTGTGGATTCAGCAGTCTGCAAACCCTTTCTGTGCAGAGTCCCAAACCAGGCGTTTTCAGCCCATTACCGGCATATGGAAGAAACAGCAGTAAGCACAGGGAAATATCTGCTTCTAAATCCAAAACGCAGCTATCTAACAGAACGTTTGTCAATGTGTGCGCTCAACTTCCAGAGTTAAACCCGTGTGTGGATTCAGCAGTCTGCAAACACATTCTCTGCAGAGTCCCAAAACAGGCGTTTTCAGCCCATTACCGGCATATGGAAGAAACAACAGTAAGCACATTGAAATATCTGCTTCTAAATCCAAAACGCAGCTATCTAACAGAACGGTTGTCAATGTGTGCAGTCAACTTCCAGAGTTAAACCCGTGTGTGGATTCAGCAGTCAGCAAACACTTTCTCTGCAGAGTCCCAAAACAGGCTTTTTCAGCCCATTACCGGCATATGGAAGAAACAGCAGTAAGCACAGGGAAATATCTGCTTCTAAATCCAAAACGCAGCTATCTAACAGAACGGTTGTCAATGTGTGCACTCAACTTCCAGAGTTTAACCCGTGTGTGGATTCAGCAGTCTGCAAACACTTTCTCTGCAGAGTCCCAAAACAGGCGTTTTCAGCCCATTACCGGCATATGGAAAAAGCAGCAGTAAGCACAGGGAAATATCTGCTTCTAAATCCAAAACGCAGCTATCTAACAGAACGGTTGTCAATGTGTGCACTCAATTCCAGAGTTAAACCAGTGTGAGGATTCAGCAGTCTGCAAACACTTTCTCTGCAGAGTCCCAAAACAGGCGTTTTCAGCCCATTACCAGCATATGGAAGAAACAGCAGTAAGCACAGGGAAATATCTGCTTCTAAATCCAAAACGCAGCTATCTAACAGAACGGTTGTCAATGTGTGCACTCAACTTCCAGAGTTAAACCCGTGTGTGGATTCAGCAGTCTGCAAACACTTTCTCTGCAGAGTCCCAAATCAGGCGTTTTCAGCCCATTACCGGCATATGGAAGAAACAGCAGTAAGCACAGGGAAATATCTGCTTCTAAATCCAAAACGCAGCTATCTAACAGAACGGTTGTCAATGTGTGCACTCAACTTCCAGAGTTAAACCCGTGTGTGGATTCAGCAGTCTGCAAACACTTTCTCTGCAGAGTCCCAAAGCAGGCGTTTTCAGCCCATTACCGGCATATGGAAGAAACAGCAGTAAGCACAGGGAAATATCTGCTTCTAAATCCAAAACGCAGCTATCTAACAGAACGGTTGTCAATGTGTGCACTCAACTTCCAGAATTAAACCGGTGTGTGGATTCAGCAGTCTGCAAACACTTTCTCTGCAGAGTCCCAAAACAGGCGTTTTCAGCCCATTACCGGCATATGGAAGAAACAGCAGTAAGCACAGGGAAATAGCAGCTTCTAAATCCAAAACGCAGCTATCTAACAGAACGGTTGTCAATGTGTGCACTCAACTTCCAGAGTTAAACCCGTGTGTGGATTCAGCAGTCTGCAAACACTTTCTGTGCAGAGTCCCAAAGCAGGCGTTTTCAGCCCATTACCGGCATATGGAAGAAACAGCAGTAAGCACAGGGAAATATCTGCTTCTAAATCCAAAACGCAGCTATCTAACAGAACGGTTGTCAATGTGTGCACTCAACTTCCAGAGTTAAACCCGTGTGTGGATTCAGCAGTCTGCAAACACTTTCTCTGCAGAGTCCCAAAACAGGCGTTTTCAGCCCATTACCGGCATATGGAAGAAACAGCAGTAAGCACAGGGAAATAGCAGCTTCTAAATCCAAAACGCAGCTATCTAACAGAACGTTTGTCAATGTGTGCACTCAACTTCCAGAGTTAAACCCGTATGTGGATTCAGCAGTCTGCAAACACTTTCTGTGCAAAGACCCAAAACAGTCGTTTTCAGCCCATTAGCGGCATATGGAAGAAACAGCAGTCAGCACAGGGAAATATCTGCTTCTAAATCCAAAACGCAGCTATCTAACAGAACGTTTGTCAATGTGTGCACTCAACTTCCAGAGTTAAACCCGTGTGTGGATTCAGCAGTCTGCAAACACTTTCTGTGCAGAGTCCCAAACCAGGCGTTTTCAGCCCATTACCGGCATATGGAAGAAACAGCAGTAAGCACAGGGAAATATCTGCTTCTAAATCCAAAACGCAGCTATCTAACAGAACGTTTGTCAATGTGTGCACTCAACTTCCAGAGTTAAACCCGTGTGTGGATTCAGCAGTCTGCAAACACTTTCTCTGCAGAGTCCCAAAACAGGCGTTTTCAGCCCATTACCGGCATATGGAAGAAACAGCAGTAAGCACATTGAAATATCTGCTTCTAAATCCAAAACGCAGCTATCTAACAGAACGGTTGTCAATGTGTGCACTCAACTTCCAGAGTTAAACCCGTGTGTCGATTCAGCAGTCAGCAAACACTTTCTCTGCAGAGTCCCAAAACAGGCTTTTTCAGCCCATTACCGGCATATGGAAGAAACAGCAGTAAGCACAGGGAAATATCTGCTTCTAAATCCAAAACGCAGCTATCTAACAGAACGGTTGTCAATGTGTGCACTCAACTTCCAGAGTTAAACCAGTGTGTGGATTCAGCAGTCTGCAAACACTTTCTCTGCAGAGTCCCAAAACAGGCGTTTTCAGCCCATTACCAGCATATGGAAGAAACAGCAGTAAGCACAGGGAAATATCTGCTTCTAAATCCAAAACGCAGCTATCTAACAGAACGGTTGTCAATGTGTGCACTCAACTTCCAGAATTAAACCGGTGTGTGGATTCAGCAGTCTGCAAACACTTTCTCTGCAGAGTCCCAAAACAGGCGTTTTCAGCCCATTACCGGCATATGGAAGAAACAGCAGTAAGCACAGGGAAATAGCAGCTTCTAAATCCAAAACGCAGCTATCTAACAGAACGGTTGTCAATGTGTGCACTCAACTTCCAGAGTTAAACCTGTGTGTGGATTCAGCAGTCTGCAAACACTTTCTGTGCAGAGTCCCAAAACAGGCGTTTTCAGCCCATTACCGGCATATGGAAGAAACAGCAGTAAGCACAGGGAAATATCTGCTTCTAAATCCAAAACGCAGCTATCTAACAGAACGGTTGTCAATGTGTGCACTCAACTTCCAGAGTTAAACCCGTGTGTGGATTCAGGAGTCTGCAAACACTTTCTCTGCAGAGTCCCAAAACAGGCGTTTTCAGCCCTTTACCGGCATATGGAAGAAACAGCAGTAAGCACAGGGAAATATCTGCTTCTAAATCCAAAACGCAGCTATCTAACAGAACGGTTGTCAATGTGTGCACTCAACTTCCAGAGTTAAACCCGTGTGTGGATTCAGCAGTCTGCAAACACTTTCTCTGCAGAGTCCCAAAACAGGCGTTTTCAGCCCATTACCGGCATAAGGAAGAAACTGCAGTAAGCACAGGGAAATATCTGCTTCTAAATCCAAAACGCAGCTATCTAACAGAACGGTTGTCAATGTGTGCACTCAACTTCCAGAGTTAAACCCGTGTGTGGATTCAGCAGTCTGCAAACACTTTCTGTGCAGAGACCCAAAACAGACGTTTTCAGCCCATTAGCGGCATATGGAAGAAACAGCAGTCAGCACAGGGAAATATCTGCTTCTAAATCCAAAACGCAGCTATCTAACAGAACGTTTGTCAATTTGTGCACTCAACTTCCAGAGTTAAACCCGTGTGTGGATTCAGCAGTCTGCAAACACTTTCTCTGCAGTGTCCCAAAACAGGCGCTTTCAGCCCATTACCGGCATATGGAAGAAACAGCAGTAAGCACAGGGAAATATCTGCTTGTAAATCCAAAACGCAGCTATCTAACAGAACGGTTGTCAATGTGTGCACTCAACTTCCAGAGTTAAACCCGTGTGTGGATTCAGCAGTCTGCAAACACTTTCTCTGCAGAGTCCCAAAACAGGCGTTTTCAGCCCATTACCGGCATATGGAAGAAACAGCAGTAAGCACAGGGAAATATCTGCTTCTAAATCCAAAACGCAGCTATCTAACAGAACGGTTGTCAATGTGTGCACTCAACTTCCAGAGTTAAACCCGTGTGTGGATTCAGCAGTCTGCAAACCCTTTCTGTGCAGAGTCCCAAAACAGGCGTTTTCAGCCCATTACCGGCATATGGAAGAAACAGCAGTAAGCACAGGGAAATATCTGCTTCTAAATCCAAAACGCAGCTATCTAACAGAACGGTTGTCAATGTGTGCACTCAACTTCCAGAGTTAAACCCGTGTGTGGATTCAGCAGTCTGCAAACACTTTCTCTGCAGAGTCCCAAAACAGGCGTTTTCAGCCCATTACCAGCATATGGAAGAAACAGCAGTAAGCACATGGAAATATCTGCTTCTAAATCCAAAACGCAGCTATCTAACAGAACGGTTGTCAATGTGTGCACTCAACTTCCAGAGTTAAACCCGTGTGTGGATTCAGCAGTCTGCAAACACTTTCTCTGCAGAGTCCCAAATCAGGCGTTTTCAGCCCATTACCGGCATATGGAAGAAACAGCAGTAAGCACAGGGAAATATCTGCTTCTAAATCCAAAACGCAGCTATCTAACAGAACGGTTGTCAATGTGTGCACTCAACTTCCAGAGTTAAACCGGTGTGTGGATTCAGCAGTCTGCAAACCCTTTCTGTGCAGAGTCCCAAAACAGGCGTTTTCAGCCCATTACCGGCATATGGAAGAAACAGCAGTAAGCACAGGGAAATATCTGCTTCTAAATCCAAAACGCAGCTATCTAACAGAACGTTTGTCAATGTGTGCACTCAACTTCCAGAGTTAAACCCGTGTGTGGATTCAGCAGTCTGCAAACACTTTCTCTGCAGAGTCCCAAAACAGGCGTTTTCAGCCCTTTACCGGCATAAGGAAGAAACAGCAGTAAGCACAGGGAAATATCTGCTTCTAAATCCAAAATGCAGCTATCTAACAGAACGGTTGTCAATGTGTGCACTCAACTTCCAGAGTTAAACCAGTGTGTGGATTCAGCAGTCTGCAAACACTTTCTCTGCAGAGTCCCAAAACAGGCGTTTTCAGCCCATTACCAGCATATGGAAGAAACAGCAGTAAGCACAGGGAAATATCTGCTTCTAAATCCAAAACGCAGCTATCTAACAGAACGGTTGTCAATGTGTGCACTCAACTTCCAGAGTTAAACCCGTGTGTGGATTCAGCAGTCTGCAAGCACTTTCTCTGCAGAGTCCCAAAACAGGCGTTTTCAGCCCATTACCGGCATAAGGAAGAAACTGCAGTAAGCACAGGGAAATATCTGCTTCTAAATCCAAAACGCAGCTATCTAACAGAACGTTTGTCAATCTGTGCACTCAACTTCCAGAGTTAAACCCGTGTGTGGATTCAGCAGTCTGCAAACACTTTCTGTGCAGAGACCCAAAAGAGTCGTTTTCAGCCCATTAGCGGCATATGGAAGAAACAGCAGTCAGCACAGGGAAATATCTGCTTCTAAATCCAAAACGCAGCTATCTAACAGAACGGTTGTCAATGTGTGCACTCAACTTCCAGAGTTAAACCCGTGTGTGGATTCAGCAGTCTGCACACACTTTCTCTGCAGTGTCCCAAAACAGGCGCTTTCAGCCCATTACCGGCATATGGAAGAAACAGCAGTAAGCACAGGGAAATATCTGCTTGTAAATCCAAAACGCAGCTATCTAACAGAACGGTTGTCAATGTGTGCACTCAACTTCCAGAGTTAAACCCGTGTGTGGATTCAGCTGTCTGCAAACACTTTCTGTGCAGAGTCCCAAAACAGGCGTTTTCAGCCCATTACCAGCATATGGAAGAAACAGCAGTAAGCACAGGGAAATATCTGCTTCTAAATCCAAAACGCAGCTATCTAACAGAACGGTTGTCAATGTGTGCACTCAACTTCCAGAGTTAAACCCGTGTGTGGATTCAGCAGTCTGCAAACCCTTTCTGTGCAGAGTCCCAAAACAGGCGTTTTCAGCCCATTACCGGCATATGGAAGAAACAGCAGGAAGCACAGGGAAATATCTGCTTCTAAATCCAAAACGCAGCTATCTAACAGAACGTTTGTCAATGTGTGCACTCAACTTCCAGAGTTAAACCCGTGCGTGGATTCAGCTGTCTGCAAACACTTTCTCTGCAGAGTCCCAAAACAGGCGTTTTCAGCCCATTACCGGCATATGGAAGAAACAGCAGTAAGCACAGGTAATTATCTGCTTCTAAGTCCAAAACGCAGCTATCTAACAGAACGGTTGTCAATGTGTGCACTCAACTTCCAGAGTTAAACCAGTGTGTGGATTCAGCAGTCTGCAAACACTTTCTCTGCAGAGTCCCAAAACAGGCGTTTTCAGCCCATTACCAGCATATGGAAGAAACAGCAGTAAGCACAGGGAAATATCTGCTTCTAAATCCAAAACGCAGCTATCTAACAGAACGGTTGTCAATGTGTGCACTCAACTTCCAGAATTAAACCGGTGTGTAGATTCAGCAGTCTGCAAACACTTTCTCTGCAGAGTCCCAAAACAGGCGTTTTCAGCCCATTACCGGCATATGGAAGAAACAGCAGTAAGCACAGGGAAATATCTGCTTCTGAATCCAAAACGCAGCTATCTAACAGAACGGTTGTCAATGTGTGCACTCAACTTCCAGAGTTAAACCCGTGTGTGGATTCAGCAGTCTGCAAACACTTTCTCTGCAGAGTCCCAAAACAGGCGTTTTAGGCCATTACCGGCATAAGGAAGAAACTGCAGTAAGCACAGGGAAATATCTGCTTCTAAATCCAAAACGCAACTATCTAACAGAACGTTTGTCAATGTGTGCACTCAACTTCCAGAGTTAAACCCGTGTGTGGATTCAGCAGTCTGCAAACACTTTCTGTGCAGAGACCCAAAACAGTCGTTTTCAGCCCATTAGCGGCATATGGAAGAAACAGCAGTAAGCACAGGGAAATATCTGCTTCTAAATCCAAAACGCAGCTATCTAACAGAACGGTTGTCAATGTGTGCACTCAACTTCCAGAGTTAAACCCGTGTGTGGATTCAGCAGTCTGCAAACACTTTCTCTGCAGTGTCCCAAAACAGGCGCTTTCAGCCCATTACCGGCATATGGAAGAAACAGCAGTAAGCACAGTGAAATATCTGCTTCTAAATCCAAAACGCAGCTATCTAACAGAACGGTTGTCAATGTGTGCACTCAACTTCCAGAGTTAAACCCATGTGTGGATTCAGCTGTCTGCAAACACTTTCTGTGCAGAGTCCCAAAACAGGCGTTTTCAGCCCATTACCGGCATATGGAAGAAACAGCAGTAAGCACAGGGAAATATCTGCTTCTAAATCCAAAACGCAGCTATCTAACAGAACGGTTGTCAATGTGTGCACTCAACTTCCAGAGTTAAACCCGTGTGTGGATTCAGCAGTCTGCAAACACTTTCTCTGCAGAGTCCCAAAACCGGCGTTTTCAGCCCATTACCGGTATATGGAAGAAACAGCAGTAAGCACAGGGAAATATCTGCTTCTAAATCCAAAACGCAGCTATCTAACAGAATGGTTGTCAATGTGTGCACTCAACTTCCAGAGTTAAACCCGTGTGTGGATTCAGCAGTCTGCAAACACTTTCTCTGCAGAGTCCCAAAACAGGCGTTTTCAGTCCATTACCGGCATATGGAAGAAACAGCAGTAAGCACAGGGAAATATCTGCTTCTAAATCCAAAACGCAGCTATCTAACAGAACGGTTGTCAATGTGTGCACTCAACTTCCAGAGTTAAACCCATGTGTGGATTCAGCAGTCTGCAAACACTTTCTCTGCAGAGTCCCAAAACAGGCGTTTTCAGCCCATTACCGGCATATGGAAGAAACAGCAGTAAGCACAGGGAAATATCTGCTTCTAAATCCAAAACGCAGCTATCTAACAGAACGGTTGTCAATGTGTGCACTCAACTTCCAGAGTTAAACCCGTGTGGGGATTCAGCAGTCTGCAAACCCTTTCTGTGCAGAGTCCCAAAACAGGCGTTTTCAGCCCATTACCGGCATATGGAAGAAACAGCAGTAAGCACAGGGAAATATCTGCTTCTAAATCCAAAACGCAGCTATCTAACAGAACGTTTGTCAATGTGTGCACTGAACTTCCAGAGTTAAACCCGTGTGTGGATTCAGCAGTCTGCAAACACTTTCTCTGCAGAGTCCCAAAACAGGCGTTTTCAGCCCATTACCGGCATATGGAAGAAACAGCAGTAAGCACAGGGAAATATCTGCTTCTAAATCCAAAACGCAGCTATCTAACAGAACGGTTGTCAATGTGTGCACTCAACTTCCAGAGTTAAACCAGTGTGTGGATTCAGCAGTCTGCAAACACTTTCTCTGCAGAGTCCCAAAACAGGCGTTTTCAGCCCATTACCGGCATATGGAAGAAACAGCAGTAAGCACAGGGAAATAGCAGCTTCTAAATCCAAAACGCAGCTATCTAACAGAACGGTTGTCAATGTTTGCACTCAACTTCCAGAGTTAAACCCGTGTGTGGATTCAGCAGTCTGCAAACCCTTTCTGTGCAGAGTCCCAAAACAGGCGTTTTCAGCCCATAACCGGCATATGGAAGAAACAGCAGTAAGCACAGGGAAATATCTGCTTCTAAATCCAAAACGCAGCTATCTAACAGAACGGTTGTCAATGTGTGCACTCAACTTCCAGAGTTAAACCAGTGTGTGGATTCAGCAGTCTGCAAACACTTTCTCTGCAGAGTCCCAAAACAGGCGTTTTCAGCCCATTACCAGCATATGGAAGAAACAGCAGTAAGCACAGGGAAATATCTGCTTCTAAATCCAAAACGCAGCTATCTAACAGAACGGTTGTCAATGTGTGCACTGAACTTCCAGAGTTAAACCCGTGTGTGGATTCAGCAGTCTGCAAACACTTTCTCTGCAGAGTCCCAAATCAGGCGTTTTCAGCCCATTACCGGCATATGGAAGAAACAGCAGTAAGCACAGGGAAATATCTGCTTCTAAATCCAAAACGCAGCTATCTAACAGAACGGTTGTCAATGTGTGCACTCAACTTCCAGAGTTCAACCCGTGTGTGGATTCAGCAGTCTGCAAACCCTTTCTGTGCAGAGTCCCAAAACAGGCGTTTTCAGCCCATTACCGGCATATGGAAGAAACAGCAGTAAGCACACTGAAATATCTGCTTCTAAATCCAAAACGCAGCTATCTAACAGAACGTTTGTCAATGTGTGCACTCAACTTCCAGAGTTAAACCCGTGTGTGGATTCAGCAGTCTGCAAACACTTTCTCTGCAGAGTCCCAAAACAGGCGTTTTCAGCCCATTACCGGCATATGGAAGAAACAGCAGTAACCACATGGAAATATCTGCTTCTAAATCCAAAACGCAGCTATCTAACAGAACGGTTGTCAATGTGTGCAGTCAACTTCCAGAGTTAAACCCGTGTGTGGATTCAGCAGTCAGCAAACACTTTCTCTGCAGAGTCCCAAAACAGGCTTTTTCAGCCCATTACCGGCATATGGAAGAAACAGCAGTAAGCACAGGGAAATATCTGCTTCTAAATCCAAAACGCAGCTATCTAACAGAATGGTTGTCAATGTGTGCACTCAACTTCCAGAGTTAAACCCGTGTGTGGATTCAGCAGTCTTCAAACACTTTCTCTGCAGAGTCCCAAAACAGGCGTTTTCAGCCCATTACCGGCATATGGAAGAAACAGCAGTAAGCACAGGGAAATATCTGCTTCTAAATCCAAAACGCAGCTATCTAACAGAACGGTTGTCAATGTGTGCACTCAACTTCCAGAGTTAAACCAGTGTGAGGATTCAGCAGTCTGCAAACACTTTCTCTGCAGAGTCCCAAAACAGGCGTTTTCAGCCCATTACCAGCATATGGAAGAAACAGCAGTAAGCACAGGGAAATATCTGCTTCTAAATCCAAAACGCAGCTATCTAACAGAACGGTTGTCAATGTGTGCACTCAACTTCCAGAGTTAAACCCGTGTGTGGATTCAGCAGTCTGCAAACACTTTCTCTGCAGAGTCCCAAAACAGGCGTTTTCAGCCCATTACCGGCATATGGAAGAAACAGCAGTAAGCACAGGGAAATATCTGCTTCTAAATCCAAAACGCAGCTATCTAACAGAACGTTTGTCAATGTGTGCACTCAACTTCCAGAGTTAAACCCGTGTGTGGATTCAGCAGTCTGCAAACACTTTCTCTGCAGAGTCCCAAAACAGGCGTTTTCAGCCCATTACCAGCATATGGAAGAAACGGCAGTAAGCACAGGGAAATATCTGCTTCTAAATCCAAAACGCAGCTATCTAACAGAACGGTTGTCAATGTGTGCACTCAACTTCCAGAATTAAACCGGTGTGTGGATTCAGCAGTCTGCAAACACTTTCTCTGCAGAGTCCCAAAACAGGCGTTTTCAGCCCATTACCGGCATATGGAAGAAACAGCAGTAAGCACAGGGAAATAGCAGCTTCTAAATCCAAAACGCAGCTATCTAACAGAACGGTTGTCAATGTGTGCACTCAACTTCCAGAGTTAAACCCGTGTGTGGATTCAGCAGTCTGCAAACACTTTCTGTGCAGAGTCCCAAAACAGGCGTTTTCAGCCCATTACCGGCATATGGAAGAAACAGCAGTAAGCACAGGGAAATATCTGCTTCTAAATCCAAAACGCAGCTATCTAACAGAACGGTTGTCAATGTGTGCACTCAACTTCCAGAGTTAAACCCGTGTGTGGATTCAGCAGTCTGCAAACACTTTCTCTGCAGAGTCCCAAATCAGGCGTTTTCAGCCCATTACCGGCATATGGAAGAAACAGCAGTAAGCACAGGGAAATATCTGCTTCTAAATCCAAAACGCAGCTATCTAACAGAACGGTTGTCAATGTGTGCACTCAACTTCCAGAGTTAAACCCGTGTGTGGATTCAGCAATCTGCAAACACTTTCTCTGCAGAGTCCCAAAACAGACGTTTTCAGCCCATTACCGGCATAAGGAAGAAACTGCAGTAAGCACAGGGAAATATCTGCTTCTAAATCCAAAACGCAACTATCTAACAGAACGTTTGTCAATGTGTGCACTCAACTTCCAGAGTTAAACCCGTGTGTGGATTCAGCAGTCTGCAAACACTTTCTGTGCAGAGACCCAAAACAGTCGTTTTCAGCCCATTAGCGGCATATGGAAGAAACAGCAGTAAGCACAGGGAAATATCTGCTTCTAAATCCAAAACGCAGCTATCTAACAGAACGGTTGGCAATGTGTGCACTCAACTTCCAGAGTTAAACCCGTGTGTGGATTCAGCAGTCTGCAAACACTTTCTCTGCAGTGTCCCAAAACAGGCGCTTTCAGCCCATTACCGGCATATGGAAGAAACAGCAGTAAGCACAGGGAAATATCTGCTTCTAAATCCAAAACGCAGCTATCTAACAGAACGGTTGTCAATGTGTGCACTCAACTTCCAGAGTTAAACCCATGTGTGGATTCAGCTGTCTGCAAACACTTTCTGTGCAGAGTCCCAAAACAGGCGCTTTCAGCCCATTACCGGCATATGGAAGAAACAGCAGTAAGCACAGGGAAATATCTGCTTCTAAATCCAAAACGCAGCTATCTAACAGAACGGTTGTCAATGTGTGCACTCAACTTCCAGAGTTAAACCCGTGTGTGGATTCAGCAGTCTGCAAACCCTTTCTGTGCAGAGTCCCAAAACAGGCGTTTTCAGCCCATTACCGGCATATGGAAGAAACAGCAGTAAGCACAGGGAAATATCTGCTTCTAAATCCAAAACGCAGCTATCTAACAGAACGTTTGTCAATGTGTGCACTGAACTTCCAGAGTTAAACCCGTGTGTGGATTCAGCAGTCTGCAAACACTTTCTCTGCAGAGTCCCAAAACAGGCGTTTTCAGCCCATTACCGGCATATGGAAGAAACAGCAGTAAGCACAGGGAAATATCTGCTTCTAAATCCAAAACGCAGCTATCTAACAGAACGGTTGTCAATGTGTGCACTCAACTTCCAGAGTTAAACCAGTGTGTGGATTCAGCAGTCTGCAAACACTTTCTCTGCAGAGTCCCAAAACAGGCGTTTTCAGCCCATTACCGGCATATGGAAGAAACAGCAGTAAGCACAGGGAAATAGCAGCTTCTAAATCCAAAACGCAGCTATCTAACAGAACGGTTGTCAATGTGTGCACTCAACTTCCAGAGTTAAACCCGTGTGTGGATTCAGCAGTCTGCAAACCCTTTCTGTGCAGAGTCCCAAAACAGGCGTTTTCAGCCCATTACCGGCATATGGAAGAAACAGCAGTAAGCACAGGGAAATATCTGCTTCTAAATCCAAAACGCAGCTATCTAACAGAACGGTTGTCAATGTGTGCACTCAACTTCCAGAGTTAAACCCGTGTGTGGATTCAGCAGTCTGCAAACACTTTCTCTGCAGAGTCCCAAAACAGGCGTTTTCAGCCCATTACCAGCATATGGAAGAAACAGCAGTAAGCACAGGGAAATATCTGCTTCTAAATCCAAAACGCAGCTATCTAACAGAACGGTTGTCAATGTGTGCACTCAACTTCCAGAGTTAAACCCGTGTGTGGATTCAGCAGTCTGCAAACACTTTCTCTGCAGAGTCCCAAATCAGGCGTTTTCAGCCCATTACCGGCATATGGAAGAAACAGCAGTAAGCACAGGGAAATATCTGCTTCTAAATCCAAAACGCAGCTATCTAACAGAACGGTTGTCAATGTGTGCACTCAACTTCCAGAGTTAAACCCGTGTGTGGATTCAGCAGTCTGCAAACCCTTTCTGTGCAGAGTCCCAAAACAGGCGTTTTCAGCCCATTACCGGCATATGGAAGAAACAGCAGTAAGCACACTGAAATATCTGCTTCTAAATCCAAAACGCAGCTATCTAACAGAACGTTTGTCAATGTGTGCACTCAACTTCCAGAGTTAAACCCGTGTGTGGATTCAGCAGTCTGCAAACACTTTCTCTGCAGAGTCCCAAAACAGGCGTTTTCAGCCCATTACCGGCATATGGAAGAAACAGCAGTAACCACATGGAAATATCTGCTTCTAAATCCAAAACGCAGCTATCTAACAGAACGGTTGTCAATGTGTGCAGTCAACTTCCAGAGTTAAACCCGTGTGTGGATTCAGCAGTCAGCAAACACTTTCTCTGCAGAGTCCCAAAACAGGCTTTTTCAGCCCATTACCGGCATATGGAAGAAACAGCAGTAAGCACAGGGAAATATCTGCTTCTAAATCCAAAACGCAGCTATCTAACAGAATGGTTGTCAATGTGTGCACTCAACTTCCAGAGTTAAACCCGTGTGTGGATTCAGCAGTCTGCAAACACTTTCTCTGCAGAGTCCCAAAACAGGCGTTTTCAGCCCATTACCGGCATATGGAAGAAACAGCAGTAAGCACAGGGAAATATCTGCTTCTAAATCCAAAACGCAGCTATCTAACAGAACGGTTGTCAATGTGTGCACTCAACTTCCAGAGTTAAACCAGTGTGAGGATTCAGCAGTCTGCAAACACTTTCTCTGCAGAGTCCCAAAACAGGCGATTTCAGCCCATTACCAGCATATGGAAGAAACAGCAGTAAGCACAGGGAAATATCTGCTTCTAAATCCAAAACGCAGCTATCTAACAGAACGGTTGTCAATGTGTGCACTCAACTTCCAGAGTTAAATCCGTGTGTGGATTCAGCAGTCTGCAAACACTTTCTCTGCAGAGTCCCAAAACAGGCGTTTTCAGCCCATTACCGGCATATGGAAGAAACAGCAGTAAGCACAGGGAAATATCTGCTTCTAAATCCAAAACGCAGCTATCTAACAGAACATTTGTCAATGTGTGCACTCAACTTCCAGAGTTAAACCAGTGTGTGGATTCAGCAGTCTGCAAACACTTTCTCTGCAGAGTCCCAAAACAGGCGTTTTCAGCCCATTACCAGCATATGGAAGAAACGGCAGTAAGCACAGGGAAATATCTGCTTCTAAATCCAAAACGCAGCTATCTAACAGAACGGTTGTCAATGTGTGCACTCAACTTCCAGAATTAAACCGGTGTGTGGATTCAGCAGTCTGCAAACACTTTCTCTGCAGAGTCCCAAAACAGGCGTTTTCAGCCCATTACCGGCATATGGAAGAAACAGCAGTAAGCACAGGGAAATAGCAGATTCTAAATCCAAAACGCAGCTATCTAACAGAACGGTTGTCAATGTGTGCACTCAACTTCCAGAGTTAAACCCGTGTGTGGATTCAGCAGTCTGCAAACACTTTCTGTGCAGAGTCCCAAAACAGGCGTTTTCAGCCCATTACCGGCATATGGAAGAAACAGCAGTAAGCACAGGGAAATATCTGCTTCTAAATCCAAAACGCAGCTATCTAACAGAACGGTTGTCAATGTGTGCACTCAACTTCCAGAGTTAAACCCGTGTGTGGATTCAGCAGTCTGCAAACACTTTCTCTGCAGAGTCCCAAATCAGGCGTTTTCAGCCCATTACCGGCATATGGAAGAAACAGCAGTAAGCACAGGGAAATATCTGCTTCTAAATCCAAAACGCAGCTATCTAACAGAATGGTTGTCAATGTGTGCACTCAACTTCCAGAGTTAAACCCGTGTGTGGATTGAGCAGTCTGCAAACCCTTTCTGTGCAGAGTCCCAAAACAGGCGTTTTCAGCCCATTACCGGCATATGGAAGAAACAGCAGTAAGCACACTGAAATATCTGCTTCTAAATCCAAAACGCAGCTATCTAACAGAACGTTTGTCAATGTGTGCACTCAACTTCCAGAGTTAAACCCGTGTGTGGATTCAGCAGTCTGCAAACACTCTCTGCAGAGTCCCAAAACAGGCGTTTTCAGCCCATTACCGGCATATGGAAGAAACAGCAGTAAGCACATGGAAATATCTGCTTCTAAATCCAAAACGCAGCTATCTAACAGAACGGTTGTCAATGTGTGCAGTCAACTTCCAGAGTTAAACCCGTGTGTGGATTCAGCAGTCAGCAAACACTTTCTCTGCAGAGTCCCAAAACAGGCTTTTTCAGCCCATTACCGTCATATGGAAGAAACAGCAGTAAGCACAGGGAAATATCTGCTTCTAAATCCAAAACGCAGCTATCTAACAGAACGGTTGTCAATGTGTGCACTCAACTTCCAGAGTTAAACCCGTGTGTGGATTCAGCAGTCTGCAAACACTCTCTGCAGAGTCCCAAAACAGGCGTTTTCAGCCCATTACCGGCATATGGAAGAAACAGCAGTAAGCACATGGAAATATCTGCTTCTAAATCCAAAACGCAGCTATCTAACAGAACGGTTGTCAATGTGTGCAGTCAACTTCCAGAGTTAAACCCGTGTGTGGATTCAGCAGTCAGCAAACACTTTCTCTGCAGAGTCCCAAAACAGGCTTTTTCAGCCCATTACCGTCATATGGAAGAAACAGCAGTAAGCACAGGGAAATATCTGCTTCTAAATCCAAAACGCAGCTATCTAACAGAACGGTTGTCAATGTGTGCACTCAACTTCCAGAGTTAAACCCGTGTGTGGATTCAGCAGTCTGCAAACACTTTCTCTGCAGAGTCCCAAAACAGGCGTTTTCAGCCCATTACCGGCATATGGAAGAAACAGCAGTAAGCACAGGGAAATATCTGCTTCTAAATCCAAAACGCAGCTATCTAACAGAACGGTTGTCAATGTGTGCACTCAACTTCCAGAATTAAACCGGTGTGTGGATTCAGCAGTCTGCAAACACTTTCTCTGCAGAGTCCCAAAACAGGCGTTTTCAGCCCATTACCAGCATATGGAAGAAACAGCAGTAAGCACAGGGAAATATCTGCTTCTAAATCCAAAACGCAGCTATCTAACAGAACGGTTGTCAATGTGTGCACTCAACTTCCAGAGTTAAACCCGTGTGTGGATTCAGCAGTCTGCAAACACTTTCTCTGCAGAGTCCCAAAACAGGCGTTTTCAGCCCATTACCGGCATATGGAAGAAACAGCAGTAAGCACAGGGAAATATCTGCTTCTAAATCCAAAACGCAGCTATCTAACAGAACGGTTGTCAATGTGTGCACTCAACTTCCAGAGTTAAACCAGTGTGTGGATTCAGCAGTCTGCAAACACTTTCTCTGCAGAGTCCCAAAACAGGCGTTTTCAGCCCATTACCAGCATATGGAAGAAACAGCAGTAAGCACAGGGAAATATCTGCTTCTAAATCCAAAACGCAGCTATCTAACAGAACGGTTGTCAATGTGTGCACTCAACTTCCAGAATTAAACCGGTGTGTGGATTCAGCAGTCCGCAAACACTTTCTCTGCAGAGTCCCAAAACAGGCGTTTTCAGCCCATTACCGGAATATGGAAGAAACAGCAGGAAGCACAGGGAAATAGCAGCTTCTAAATCCAAAACGCAGCTATCTAACAGAACGTTTGTCAATGTGTGCACTCAACTTCCAGAGTTAAACCCGTGTGTGGATTCAGCAGTCTGCAAACACTCTCTGCAGAGTCCCAAAACAGGCGTTTTCAGCCCATTACCGGCATATGGAAGAAACAGCAGTAAGCACATGGAAATATCTGCTTCTAAATCCAAAACGCAGCTATCTAACAGAACGGTTGTCAATGTGTGCAGTCAACTTCCAGAGTTAAACCCGTGTGTGGATTCAGCAGTCAGCAAACACTTTCTCTGCAGAGTCCCAGAACAGGCTTTTTCAGCCCATTACCGTCATATGGAAGAAACAGCAGTAAGCACAGGGAAATATCTGCTTCTAAATCCAAAACGCAGCTATCTAACAGAACGGTTGTCAATGTGTGCACTCAACTTCCAGAGTTAAACCCGTGTGTGGATTCAGCAGTCTGCAAACACTTTCTCTGCAGAGTCCCAAAACAGGCGTTTTCAGCCCATTACCGGCATATGGAAGAAACAGCAGTAAGCACAGGGAAATATCTGCTTCTAAATCCAAAACGCAGCTATCTAACAGAACGGTTGTCAATGTGTGCACTCAACTTCCAGAATTAAACCGGTGTGTGGATTCAGCAGTCTGCAAACACTTTCTCTGCAGAGTCCCAAAACAGGCGTTTTCAGCCCATTACCAGCATATGGAAGAAACAGCAGTAAGCACAGGGAAATATCTGCTTCTAAATCCAAAACGCAGCTATCTAACAGAACGGTTGTCAATGTGTGCACTCAACTTCCAGAGTTAAACCCGTGTGTGGATTCAGCAGTCTGCAAACACTTTCTCTGCAGAGTCCCAAAACAGGCGTTTTCAGCCCATTACCGGCATATGGAAGAAACAGCAGTAAGCACAGGGAAATATCTGCTTCTAAATCCAAAACGCAGCTATCTAACAGAACGGTTGTCAATGTGTGCACTCAACTTCCAGAGTTAAACCAGTGTGTGGATTCAGCAGTCTGCAAACACTTTCTCTGCAGAGTCCCAAAACAGGCGTTTTCAGCCCATTACCAGCATATGGAAGAAACAGCAGTAAGCACAGGGAAATATCTGCTTCTAAATCCAAAACGCAGCTATCTAACAGAACGGTTGTCAATGTGTGCACTCAACTTCCAGAATTAAACCGGTGTGTGGATTCAGCAGTCCGCAAACACTTTCTCTGCAGAGTCCCAAAACAGGCGTTTTCAGCCCATTACCGGAATATGGAAGAAACAGCAGGAAGCACAGGGAAATAGCAGCTTCTAAATCCAAAACGCAGCTATCTAACAGAACGGTTGTCAATGTGTGCACTCAACTTCCAGAGTTAAACCCGTGTGTGGATTCAGCAGTCTGCAAATACTTTCTGTGCAGAGTCCCAAAACAGGCATTTTCAGCCCATTACCGGCATATGGAAGAAACAGCAGTAAGCACAGGGAAATATCTGCTTCTAAATCCAAAACGCAGCTATCTAACAGAACGGTTGTCAATGTGTGCACTCAACTTCCAGAGTTAAACCCGTGTGTAGATTCAGGAGTCTGCAAACACTTTCTCTGCAGAGTCCCAAAACAGGCGTTTTCAGCCCTTTACCGGCATATGGAAGAAACAGCAGTAAGCACAGGGAAATATCTGCTTCTAAATCCAAAACGCAGCTATCTAACAGAATGGTTGTCAATGTGTGCACTCAACTTCCAGAGTTAAACCCGTGTGTGGATTCAGCAGTCTGCAAACACTTTCTCTGCAGAGTCCCAAAACAGGCGTTTTCAGCCCATTACCGGCATAAGGAAGAAACTGCAGTAAGCACAGGGAAATATCTGCTTCTAAATCCAAAACGCAGCTATCTAACAGAACGTTTGTCAATGTGTGCACTCAACTTCCAGAGTTAAACCCGTGTGTGGATTCAGCAGTCTGCAAACACTTTCTGTGCAGAGACCCAAAACAGTCGTTTTCAGCCCATTAGCGGCATATGGAAGAAACAGCAGTCAGCACAGGGAAATATCTGCTTCTAAATCCAAAACGCAGCTATCTAACAGAACGTTTGTCAATGTGTGCACTCAACTTCCAGAGTTAAACCCGTGTGTGGATTCAGCAGTCTGCAAACACTTTCTCTGCAGTGTCCCAAAACAGGCGCTTTCAGCCCATTACCGGCATATGGAAGAAACAGCAGTAAGCACAGGGAAATATCTGCTTCTAAATCCAAAACGCAGCTATCTAACAGAACGGTTGTCAATGTGTGCACTCAACTTCCAGAGTTAAACCGGTGTGTGGATTCAGCAGTCTGCAAACCCTTTCTGTGCAGAGTCCCAAACCAGGCGTTTTCAGCCCATTACCGGCATATGGAAGAAACAGCAGTAAGCAGAGGGAAATATCTGCTTTTAAATCCAAAACGCAGCTATCTAACAGAACGTTTGTCAATGTGTGCGCTTAACTTCCAGAGTTAAACCCGTGTGTGGATTCAGCAGTCTGCAAACACATTCTCTGCAGAGTCCCAAAACAGGCGTTTTCAGCCCATTACCGGCATATGGAAGAAACAACAGTAAGCACATTGAAATATCTGCTTCTAAATCCAAAACACAGCTATCTAACAGAACGGTTGTCAATGTGTGCAGTCAACTTCCAGAGTTAAACCCGTGTGTGGATTCAGCAGTCTGCAAACACTTTCTCTGCAGAGTCCCAAAACAGGCTTTTTCAGCCCATTACCGGCATATGGAAGAAACAGCAGTAAGCACAGGGAAATATCTGCTTCTAAATCCAAAACGCAGCTATCTAACAGAACGGTTGTCAATGTGTGCACTCAACTTCCAGAGTTTAACCCGTGTGTGGATTCAGCAGTCTGCAAACACTTTCTCTGCAGAGTCCCAAAACAGGCGTTTTCAGCCCATTACCGGCATATGGAAAAAGCAGCAGTAAGCACAGGGAAATATCTGCTTCTAAATCCAAAACGCAGCTATCTAACAGAACGGTTGTCAATGTGTGCACTCAACTTCCAGAGTTAAACCAGTGTGAGGATTCAGCAGTCTGCAAACACTTTCTCTGCAGAGTCCCAAAACAGGCGTTTTCAGCCCATTACCAGCATATGGAAGAAACAGCAGTAAGCACAGGGAAATATCTGCTTCTAAATCCAAAACGCAGCTATCTAACAGAACGGTTGTCAATGTGTGCACTCAACTTCCAGAGTTAAACCCGTGTGTGGATTCAGCAGTCTGCAAACACTTTCTCTGCAGAGTCCCAAATCAGGCGTTTTCAGCCCATTACCGGCATATGGAAGAAACAGCAGTAAGCACAGGGAAATATCTGCTTCTAAATCCAAAACGCAGCTATCTAACAGAACGTTTGTCAATGTGTGCACTCAACTTCCAGAGTTAAACCCGTGTGTGGATTCAGCAGTCTGCAAACACTTTCTCTGCAGAGTCCCAAAGCAGGCGTTTTCAGCCCATTACCGGCATATGGAAGAAACAGCAGTAAGCACAGGGAAATATCTGCTTCTAAATCCAAAACGCAGCTATCTAACAGAACGGTTGTCAATGTGTGCGCTCAACTTCCAGAATTAAACCGGTGTGTGCATTCAGCAGTCTGCAAACACTTTCTCTGCAGAGTCCCAAAACAGGCGTTTTCAGCCCATTACCGGCATATGGAAGAAACAGCAGTAAGCACAGGGAAATAGCAGCTTCTAAATCCAAAACGCAGCTATCTAACAGAACGGTTGTCAATGTGTGCACTCAACTTCCAGAGTTAAACCCGTGTGTGGATTCAGCAGTCTGCAAACACTTCTGTGCAGAGTCCCAAAACAGGCGTTTTCAGCCCATTACCGGCATATGGAAGAAACAGCAGTAAGCACAGGGAAATATCTGCTTCTAAATCCAAAACGCAGCTATCTAACAGAACGGTTGTCAATGTGTGCACTCAACTTCCAGAGTTAAACCCGTGTGTGGATTCAGCAGTCTGCAAACGCTTTCTGTGCAGAGTCCCAAAACAGGCGTTTTCAGCCCATTACCGGCATATGGAAGAAACAGCAGTAAGCACAGGGAAATAGCAGCTTCTAAATCCAAAACGCAGCTATCTAACAGAACGTTTGTCAATGTGTGCACTCAACTTCCAGAGTTAAACCCGTGTGTGGATTCAGCAATCTGCAAACACTTTCTGTGCAGAGACCCAAAACAGTCGTTTTCAGCCCATTAGCGGCATATGGAAGAAACAGCAGTCAGCACAGGGAAATATCTGCTTCTAAATCCAAAACGCAGCTATCTAACAGAACGTTTGTCAATGTGTGCACTCAACTTCCAGAGTTAAACCCGTGTGTGGATTCAGCAGTCTGCAAACACTTTCTGTGCAGAGTCCCAAACCAGGCGTTTTCAGCCCATTACCGGCATATGGAAGAAACAGCAGTAAGCACAGGGAAATATCTGCTTCTAAATCCAAAACGCAGCTATCTAACAGAACGTTTGTCAATGTGTGCGCTCAACTTCCAGAGTTAAACCCGTGTGTGGATTCAGCAGTCTGCAAACACTTTCTCTGCAGAGTCCCAAAACAGGCGTTTTCAGCCCATTACCGGCATATGGAAGAAACCGCAGTAAGCACAGGGAAATATCTGCTTCTAAATCCAAAACGCAGCTATCTAACAGAACGGTTGTCAATGTGTGCACTCAACTTCCAGAGTTAAACCAGTGTGTGTATTCAGCAGTCTGCAAACACTTTCTCTGCAGAGTCCCAAAACAGGCGTTTTCAGCCCATTACCAGCATATGGAAGAAACAGCAGTAAGCACAGGGAAATATCTGCTTCTAAATCCAAAACGCAGCTATCTAACAGAACGGTTGTCAATGTGTGCACTCAACTTCCAGAATTAAACCGGTGTGTGGATTCAGCAGTCTGCAAACACTTTCTCTGCAGAGTCCCAAAACAGGCGTTTTCAGCCCATTACCGGCATATGGAAGAAACAGCAGTAAGCACAGGGAAATAGCAGCTTCTAAATCCAAAACGCAGCTATCTAACAGAACGGTTGTCAATGTGTGCACTCAACTTCCAGAGTTAAACCCGTGTGTGGATTCAGCAGTCTGCAAATACTTTCTGTGCAGAGTCCCAAAACAGGCGTTTTCAGCCCATTACCGGCATATGGAAGAAACAGCAGTAAGCACAGGGAAATATCTGCTTCTAAATCCAAAACGCAGCTATCTAACAGAACGGTTGTCAATGTGTGCACTCAACTTCCAGAGGTAAACCCGTGTGTGGATTCAGGAGTCTGCAAACACTTTCTCTGCAGAGTCCCAAAACAGGCGTTTTCAGCCCATTACCGGCATAAGGAAGAAACTGCAGTAAGCACAGGGAAATATCTGCTTCTAAATCCAAAACGCAGCTATCTAACAGAACGTTTGTCAATGTGTGCACTCAACTTCCAGAGTTAAACCCGTGTGTGGATTCAGCAGTCTGCAAACACTTTCTGTGCAGAGACCCAAAACAGTCGTTTTCAGCCCATTAGCGGCATATGGAAGAAACAGCAGTCAGCACAGGGAAATATCTGCTTCTAAATCCAAAACGCAGCTATCTAACAGAACGTTTGTCAATGTGTGCACTCAACTTCCAGAGTTAAACCCGTGTGTGGATTCAGCAGTCTGCAAACACTTTCTCTGCAGTGTCCCAAAACAGGCGCTTTCAGTCCATTACCGGCATATGGAAGAAACAGCAGTAAGCACAGGGAAATATCTGCTTCTAAATCCAAAACGCAGCTATCTAACAGAACGGTTGTCAATGTGTGCACTCTACTTCCAGAGTTAAACCGGTGTGTGGATTCAGCAGTCTGCAAACCCTTTCTGTGCAGAGTCCCAAACCAGGCGTTTTCAGCCCATTACCGGCATATGGAAGAAACAGCAGTAAGCAGAGGGAAATATCTGCTTCTAAATCCAAAACGCAGCTATCTAACAGAACGGTTGTCAATGTGTGCGCTCAACTTCCAGAGTTAAACCCGTGTGTGGATTCAGCAGTCTGCAAACACATTCTCTGCAGAGTCCCAAAACAGGCGTTTTCAGCCCATTACCGGCATATGGAAGAAACAACAGTAAGCACATTGAAATATCTGCTTCTAAATCCAAAACGCAGCTATCTAACAGAACGGTTGTCAATGTGTGCACTCAACTTCCAGAGTTAAACCCGTGTGTGGATTCAGCAGTCAGCAAACACTTTCTCTGCAGAGTCCCAAAACAGGCTTTTTCAGCCCATTACCGGCATATGGAAGAAACAGCAGTAAGCACAGGGAAATATCTGCTTCTAAATCCAAAACGCAGCTATCTAACAGAACGGTTGTCAATGTGTGCACTCAACTTCCAGAGTTTAACCCGTGTGTGGATTCAGCAGTCTGCAAACACTTTCTCTGCAGAGTCCCAAAACAGGCGTTTTCAGCCCATTACCGGCATATGGAAAAAGCAGCAGTAAGCACAGGGAAATATCTGCTTCTAAATCCAAAACGCAGCTATCTAACAGAACGGTTGGCAATGTGTGCACTCAACTTCCAGAGTTAAACCCGTGTGTGGATTCAGCAGTCTGCAAACACTTTCTCTGCAGTGTCCCAAAACAGGCGCTTTCAGCCCATTACCGGCATATGGAAGAAACAGCAGTAAGCACAGGGAAATATCTGCTTCTAAATCCAAAACGCAGCTATCTAACAGAACGGTTGTCAATGTGTGCACTCAACTTCCAGAGTTAAACCCATGTGTGGATTCAGCTGTCTGCAAACACTTTCTGTGCAGAGTCCCAAAACAGGCGTTTTCAGCCCATTACCGGCATATGGAAGAAACAGCAGTAAGCACAGGGAAATATCTGCTTCTAAATCCAAAACGCAGCTATCTAACAGAACGGTTGTCAATGTGTGCACTCAACTTCCAGAGTTAAACCCGTGTGTGGATTCAGCAGTCTGCAAACACTTTCTCTGCAGAGTCCCAAAACAGGCGTTTTCAGCCCATTACCGGTATATGGAAGAAACAGCAGTAAGCACAGGGAAATATCTGCTTCTAAATCCAAAACGCAGCTATCTAACAGAACGGTTGTCAATGTGTGCACTCAACTTCCAGAGTTAAACCCGTGTGTGGATTCAGCAGTCTGCAAACACTTTCTCTGCAGAGTCCCAAAACAGGCGTTTTCAGTCCATTACCGGCATATGGAAGAAACAGCAGTAAGCACAGGGAAATATCTGCTTCTAAATCCAAAACGCAGCTATCTAACACAACGTTTGTCAATGTGTGCACTCAACTTCCAGAGTTAAACCCATGTGTGGATTCAGCAGTCTGCAAACACTTTCTCTGCAGAGTCCCAAAACAGGCGTTTTCAACCCATTACCGGCATATGGAAGAAACAGCAGTAAGCACAGGGAAATATCTGCTTCTAAATCCAAAACGCAGCTATCTAACAGAACGGTTGTCAATGTGTGCACTGAACTTCCAGAGTTAAACCCGTGTGTGGATTCAGCAGTCTGCAAACCCTTTCTGTGCAGAGTCCCAAAACAGGCGTTTTCAGCCCATTACCGGCATATGGAAGAAACAGCAGTAAGCACAGGGAAATATCTGCTTCTAAATCCAAAACGCAGCTATCTAACAGAACGTTTGTCAATGTGTGCACTGAACTTCCAGAGTTAAACCCGTGTGTGGATTCAGCAGTCTGCAAACACTTTCTCTGCAGAGTCCCAAAACAGGCGTTTTCAGCCCATTACCGGCATATGGAAGAAACAGCAGTAAGCACAGGGAAATATCTGCTTCTAAATCCAAAACGCAGCTATCTAACAGAACGGTTGTCAATGTGTGCACTCAACTTCCAGAGTTAAACCAGTGTGTGGATTCAGCAGTCTGCAAACACTTTCTCTGCAGAGTCCCAAAACAGGCGTTTTCAGCCCATTACCGGCATATGGAAGAAACAGCAGTAAGCACAGGGAAATAGCAGCTTCTAAATCCAAAACGCAGCTATCTAACAGAACGGTTGTCAATGTGTGCACTCAACTTCCAGAGTTAAACCCGTGTGTGGATTCAGCAGTCTGCAAACCCTTTCTGTGCAGAGTCCCAAAACAGGCGTTTTCAGCCCATTACCGGCATATGGAAGAAACAGCAGTAAGCACAGGGAAATATCTGCTTCTAAATCCAAAACGCAGCTATCTAACAGAACGGTTGTCAATGTGTGCACTCAACTTCCAGAGTTAAACCCGTGTGTGGATTCAGCAGTCTGCAAACACTTTCTCTGCAGAGTCCCAAAACAGGCGTTTTCAGCCCATTACCAGCATATGGAAGAAACAGCAGTAAGCACAGGGAAATATCTGCTTCTAAATCCAAAACGCAGCTATCTAACAGAACGGTTGTCAATGTGTGCACTCAACTTCCAGAGTTAAACCCGTGTGTGGATTCAGCTGTCTGCAAACACTTTCTCTGCAGAGTCCCAAATCAGGCGTTTTCAGCCCATTACCGGCATATGGAAGAAACAGCAGTAAGCACAGGGAAATATCTGCTTCTAAATCCAAAACGCAGCTATCTAACAGAACGGTTGTCAATGTGTGCACTCAACTTCCAGAGTTAAACCCGTGTGTGGATTCAGCAGTCTGCAAACCCTTTCTGTGCAGAGTCCCAAAACAGGCGTTTTCAGCCCATTACCGGCATATGGAAGAAACAGCAGTAAGCACACTGAAATATCTGCTTCTAAATCCAAAACGCAGCTATCTAACAGAACGTTTGTCAATGTGTGCACTCAACTTCCAGAGTTAAACCCGTGTGTGGATTCAGCAGTCTGCAAACACTTTCTCTGCAGAGTCCCAAAACAGGCGTTTTCAGCCCATTACCGGCATATGGAAGAAACAGCAGTAACCACATGGAAATATCTGCTTCTAAATCCAAAACGCAGCTATCTAACAGAACGGTTGTCAATGTGTGCAGTCAACTTCCAGAGTTAAACCCGTGTGTGGATTCAGCAGTCAGCAAACACTTTCTCTGCAGAGTCCCAAAACAGGCTTTTTCAGCCCATTACCGGCATATGGAAGAAACAGCAGTAAGCACAGGGAAATATCTGCTTCTAAATCCAAAACGCAGCTATCTAACAGAATGGTTGTCAATGTGTGCACTCAACTTCCAGAGTTAAACCCGTGTGTGGATTCAGCAGTCTGCAAACACTTTCTCTGCAGAGTCCCAAAACAGGCGTTTTCAGCCCATTACCGGCATATGGAAGAAACAGCAGTAAGCACAGGGAAATATCTGCTTCTAAATCCAAAACGCAGCTATCTAACAGAACGGTTGTCAATGTGTGCACTCAACTTCCAGAGTTAAACCAGTGTGAGGATTCAGCAGTCTGCAAACACTTTCTCTGCAGAGTCCCAAAACAGGCGATTTCAGCCCATTACCAGCATATGGAAGAAACAGCAGTAAGCACAGGGAAATATCTGCTTCTAAATCCAAAACGCAGCTATCTAACAGAACGGTTGTCAATGTGTGCACTCAACTTCCAGAGTTAAACCCGTGTGTGGATTCAGCAGTCTGCAAACACTTTCTCTGCAGAGTCCCAAAACAGGCGTTTTCAGCCCATTACCGGCATATGGAAGAAACAGCAGTAAGCACAGGGAAATATCTGCTTCTAAATCCAAAACGCAGCTATCTAACAGAACGTTTGTCAATGTGTGCACTCAACTTCCAGAGTTAAACCAGTGTGTGGATTCAGCAGTCTGCAAACACTTTCTCTGCAGAGTCCCAAAACAGGCGTTTTCAGCCCATTACCAGCATATGGAAGAAACGGCAGTAAGCACAGGGAAATATCTGCTTCTAAATCCAAAACTCAGCTATCTAACAGAACGGTTGTCAATGTGTGCACTCAGCTTCCAGAATTAAACCGGTGTTTGGATTCAGCAGTCTGCAAACACTTTCTCTGCAGAGTCCCAAAACAGGCGTTTTCAGCCCATTACCGGCATATGGAAGAAACAGCAGTAAGCACAGGGAAATATCTGCTTCTAAATCCAAAACGCAGCTATCTAACAGAACGGTTGTCAATGTGTGCACTCAACTTCCAGAGTTAAACCCGTGTGTGGATTCAGCAGTCTGCAAACACTTTCTGTGCAGAGTCCGAAAACAGGCGTTTTCAGCCCATTACCGGCATATGGAAGAAACAGCAGTAAGCACAGGGAAATATCTGCTTCTAAATCCAAAACGCAGCTATCTAACAGAACGGTTGTCAATGTGTGCACTCAACTTCCAGAGTTAAACCCGTGTGTGGATTCAGCAGTCTGCAAACACTTTCTCTGCAGAGTCCCAAATCAGGCGTTTTCAGCCCATTACCGGCATATGGAAGAAACAGCAGTAAGCACAGGGAAATATCTGCTTCTAAATCCAAAACGCAGCTATCTAACAGAATGGTTGTCAATGTGTGCACTCAACTTCCAGAGTTAAACCCGTGTGTGGATTGAGCAGTCTGCAAACCCTTTCTGTGCAGAGTCCCAAAACAGGCGTTTTCAGCCCATTACCGGCATATGGAAGAAACAGCAGTAAGCACACTGAAATATCTGCTTCTAAATCCAAAACGCAGCTATCTAACAGAACGTTTGTCAATGTGTGCACTCAACTTCCAGAGTTAAACCCGTGTGTGGATTCAGCAGTCTGCAAACACTCTCTGCAGAGTCCCAAAACAGGCGTTTTCAGCCCATTACCGGCATATGGAAGAAACAGCAGTAAGCACATGGAAATATCTGCTTCTAAATCCAAAACGCAGCTATCTAACAGAACGGTTGTCAATGTGTGCAGTCAACTTCCAGAGTTAAACCCGTGTGTGGATTCAGCAGTCAGCAAACACTTTCTCTGCAGAGTCCCAAAACAGGCTTTTTCAGCCCATTACCGTCATATGGAAGAAACAGCAGTAAGCACAGGGAAATATCTGCTTCTAAATCCAAAACGCAGCTATCTAACAGAACGGTTGTCAATGTGTGCACTCAACTTCCAGAGTTAAACCCGTGTGTGGATTCAGCAGTCTGCAAACACTTTCTCTGCAGAGTCCCAAAACAGGCGTTTTCAGCCCATTACCGGCATATGGAAGAAACAGCAGTAAGCACAGGGAAATATCTGCTTCTAAATCCAAAACGCAGCTATCTAACAGAACGGTTGTCAATGTGTGCACTCAACTTCCAGAATTAAACCGGTGTGTGGATTCAGCAGTCTGCAAACACTTTCTCTGCAGAGTCCCAAAACAGGCGTTTTCAGCCCATTACCAGCATATGGAAGAAACAGCAGTAAGCACAGGGAAATATCTGCTTCTAAATCCAAAACGCAGCTATCTAACAGAACGGTTGTCAATGTGTGCACTCAACTTCCAGAGTTAAACCCGTGTGTGGATTCAGCAGTCTGCAAACACTTTCTCTGCAGAGTCCCAAAACAGGCGTTTTCAGCCCATTACCGGCATATGGAAGAAACAGCAGTAAGCACAGGGAAATATCTGCTTCTAAATCCAAAACGCAGCTATCTAACAGAACGGTTGTCAATGTGTGCACTCAACTTCCAGAGTTAAACCAGTGTGTGGATTCAGCAGTCTGCAAACACTTTCTCTGCAGAGTCCCAAAACAGGCGTTTTCAGCCCATTACCAGCATATGGAAGAAACAGCAGTAAGCACAGGGAAATATCTGCTTCTAAATCCAAAACGCAGCTATCTAACAGAACGGTTGTCAATGTGTGCACTCAACTTCCAGAATTAAACCGGTGTGTGGATTCAGCAGTCCGCAAACACTTTCTCTGCAGAGTCCCAAAACAGGCGTTTTCAGCCCATTACCGGAATATGGAAGAAACAGCAGGAAGCACAGGGAAATAGCAGCTTCTAAATCCAAAACGCAGCTATCTAACAGAACGGTTGTCAATGTGTGCACTCAACTTCCAGAGTTAAACCCGTGTGTGGATTCAGCAGTCTGCAAATACTTTCTGTGCAGAGTCCCAAAACAGGCATTTTCAGCCCATTACCGGCATATGGAAGAAACAGCAGTAAGCACAGGGAAATATCTGCTTCTAAATCCAAAACGCAGCTATCTAACAGAACGGTTGTCAATGTGTGCACTCAACTTCCAGAGTTAAACCCGTGTGTAGATTCAGGAGTCTGCAAACACTTTCTCTGCAGAGTCCCAAAACAGGCGTTTTCAGCCCTTTACCGGCATATGGAAGAAACAGCAGTAAGCACAGGGAAATATCTGCTTCTAAATCCAAAACGCAGCTATCTAACAGAACGGTTGTCAATGTGTGCACTCAACTTCCAGAGTTAAACCCGTGTGTGGATTCAGCAGTCTGCAAACACTTTCTCTGCAGAGTCCCAAATCAGGCGTTTTCAGCCCATTACCGGCATATGGAAGAAACAGCAGTAAGCACAGGGAAATATCTGCTTCTAAATCCAAAACGCAGCTATCTAACAGAACGGTTGTCAATGTGTGCACTCAACTTCCAGAGTTAAACCCGTGTGTGGATTCAGCAGTCTGCAAACCCTTTCTGTGCAGAGTCCCAAAACAGGCGTTTTCAGCCCATTACCGGCATATGGAAGAAACAGCAGTAAGCACACTGAAATATCTGCTTCTAAATCCAAAACGCAGCTATCTAACAGAACGTTTGTCAATGTGTGCACTCAACTTCCAGAGTTAAACCTGTGTGTGGATTCAGCAGTCTGCAAACACTTTCTCTGCAGAGTCCCAAAACAGGCGTTTTCAGCCCATTACCGGCATATGGAAGAAACAGCAGTAACCACATGGAAATATCTGCTTCTAAATCCAAAACGCAGCTATCTAACAGAACGGTTGTCAATGTGTGCAGTCAACTTCCAGAGTTAAACCCGTGTGTGGATTCAGCAGTCAGCAAACACTTTCTCTGCAGAGTCCCAAAACAGGCTTTTTCAGCCCATTACCGGCATATGGAAGAAACAGCAGTAAGCACAGGGAAATATCTGCTTCTAAATCCAAAACGCAGCTATCTAACAGAATGGTTGTCAATGTGTGCACTCAACTTCCAGAGTTAAACCCGTGTGTGGATTCAGCAGTCTGCAAACACTTTCTCTGCAGAGTCCCAAAACAGGCGTTTTCAGCCCATTACCGGCATATGGAAGAAACAGCAGTAAGCACAGGGAAATATCTGCTTCTAAATCCAAAACGCAGCTATCTAACAGAACGGTTGTCAATGTGTGCATTCAACTTCCAGAGTTAAACCAGTGTGAGGATTCAGCAGTCTGCAAACACTTTCTCTGCAGAGTCCCAAAACAGGCGATTTCAGCCCATTACCAGCATATGGAAGAAACAGCAGTAAGCACAGGGAAATATCTGCTTCTAAATCCAAAACGCAGCTATCTAACAGAACGGTTGTCAATGTGTGCACTCAACTTCCAGAGTTAAACCCGTGTGTGGATTCAGCAGTCTGCAAACACTTTCTCTGCAGAGTCCCAAAACAGGCGTTTTCAGCCCATTACCGGCATATGGAAGAAACAGCAGTAAGCACAGGGAAATATCTGCTTCTAAATCCAAAACGCAGCTATCTAACAGAACGTTTGTCAATGTGTGCACTCAACTTCCAGAGTTAAACCAGTGTGTGGATTCAGCAGTCTGCAAACACTTTCTCTGCAGAGTCCCAAAACAGGCGTTTTCAGCCCATTACCAGCATATGGAAGAAACGGCAGTAAGCACAGGGAAATATCTGCTTCTAAATCCAAAACTCAGCTATCTAACAGAACGGTTGTCAATGTGTGCACTCAACTTCCAGAATTAAACCGGTGTGTGGATTCAGCAGTCTGCAAACACTTTCTCTGCAGAGTCCCAAAACAGGCGTTTTCAGCCCATTACCGGCATATGGAAGAAACAGCAGTAAGCACAGGGAAATAGCAGCTTCTAAATCCAAAACGCAGCTATCTAACAGAACGGTTGTCAATGTGTGCACTCAACTTCCAGAGTTAAACCCGTGTGTGGATTCAGCAGTCTGCAAACACTTTCTGTGCAGAGTCCCAAAACAGGCGTTTTCAGCCCATTACCGGCATATGGAAGAAACAGCAGTAAGCACAGGGAAATATCTGCTTCTAAATCCAAAACGCAGCTATCTAACAGAACGGTTGTCAATGTGTGCACTCAACTTCCAGAGTTAAACCCGTGTGTGGATTCAGCAGTCTGCAAACACTTTCTCTGCAGAGTCCCAAATCAGGCGTTTTCAGCCCATTACCGGCATATGGAAGAAACAGCAGTAAGCACAGGGAAATATCTGCTTCTAAATCCAAAACGCAGCTATCTAACAGAATGGTTGTCAATGTGTGCACTCAACTTCCAGAGTTAAACCCGTGTGTGGATTGAGCAGTCTGCAAACCCTTTCTGTGCAGAGTCCCAAAACAGGCGTTTTCAGCCCATTACCGGCATATGGAAGAAACAGCAGTAAGCACACTGAAATATCTGCTTCTAAATCCAAAACGCAGCTATCTAACAGAACGTTTGTCAATGTGTGCACTCAACTTCCAGAGTTAAACCCGTGTGTGCATTCAGCAGTCTGCAAACACTCTCTGCAGAGTCCCAAAACAGGCGTTTTCAGCCCATTACCGGCATATGGAAGAAACAGCAGTAAGCACATGGAAATATCTGCTTCTAAATCCAAAACGCAGCTATCTAACAGAACGGTTGTCAATGTGTGCAGTCAACTTCCAGAGTTAAACCCGTGTGTGGATTCAGCAGTCAGCAAACACTTTCTCTGCAGAGTCCCAAAACAGGCTTTTTCAGCCCATTACCGTCATATGGAAGAAACAGCAGTAAGCACAGGGAAATATCTGCTTCTAAATCCAAAACGCAGCTATCTAACAGAACGGTTGTCAATGTGTGCACTCAACTTCCAGAGTTAAACCCGTGTGTGGATTCAGCAGTCTGCAAACACTTTCTCTGCAGAGTCCCAAAACAGGCGTTTTCAGCCCATTACCGGCATATGGAAGAAACAGCAGTAAGCACAGGGAAATATCTGCTTCTAAATCCAAAACGCAGCTATCTAACAGAACGGTTGTCAATGTGTGCACTCAACTTCCAGAATTAAACCGGTGTGTGGATTCAGCAGTCTGCAAACACTTTCTCTGCAGAGTCCCAAAACAGGCGTTTTCAGCCCATTACCAGCATATGGAAGAAACAGCAGTAAGCACAGGGAAATATCTGCTTCTAAATCCAAAACGCAGCTATCTAACAGAACGGTTGTCAATGTGTGCACTCAACTTCCAGAGTTAAACCCGTGTGTGGATTCAGCAGTCTGCAAACACTTTCTCTGCAGAGTCCCAAAACAGGCGTTTTCAGCCCATTACCGGCATATGGAAGAAACAGCAGTAAGCACAGGGAAATATCTGCTTCTAAATCCAAAACGCAGCTATCTAACAGAACGGTTGTCAATGTGTGCACTCAACTTCCAGAGTTAAACCAGTGTGTGGATTCAGCAGTCTGCAAACACTTTCTCTGCAGAGTCCCAAAACAGGCGTTTTCAACCCATTACCAGCATATGGAAGAAACAGCAGTAAGCACAGGGAAATATCTGCTTCTAAATCCAAAACGCAGCTATCTAACAGAACGGTTGTCAATGTGTGCACTCAACTTCCAGAATTAAACCTGTGTGTGGATTCAGCAGTCCGCAAACACTTTCTCTGCAGAGTCCCAAAACAGGCGTTTTCAGCCCATTACCGGAATATGGAAGAAACAGCAGGAAGCACAGGGAAATAGCAGCTTCTAAATCCAAAACGCAGCTATCTAACAGAACGGTTGTCAATGTGTGCACTCAACTTCCAGAGTTAAACCCGTGTGTGGATTCAGCAGTCTGCAAATACTTTCTGTGCAGAGTCCCAAAACAGGCATTTTCAGCCCATTACCGGCATATGGAAGAAACAGCAGTAAGCACAGGGAAATATCTGCTTCTAAATCCAAAACGCAGCTATCTAACAGAACGGTTGTCAATGTGTGCACTCAACTTCCAGAGTTAAACCCGTGTGTAGATTCAGGAGTCTGCAAACACTTTCTCTGCAGAGTCCCAAAACAGGCGTTTTCAGCCCTTTACCGGCATATGGAAGAAACAGCAGTAAGCACAGGGAAATATCTGCTTCTAAATCCAAAACGCAGCTATCTAACAGAATGGTTGTCAATGTGTGCACTCAACTTCCAGAGTTAAACCCGTGTGTGGATTCAGCAGTCTGCAAACACTTTCTCTGCAGAGTCCCAAAACAGGCGTTTTCAGCCCATTACCGGCATAAGGAAGAAACTGCAGTAAGCACAGGGAAATATCTGCTTCTAAATCCAAAACGCAGCTATCTAACAGAACGTTTGTCAATGTGTGCACTCAACTTCCAGAGTTAAACCCGTGTGTGGATTCAGCAGTCTGCAAACACTTTCTGTGCAGAGACCCAAAACAGTCGTTTTCAGCCCATTAGCGGCATATGGAAGAAACAGCAGTCAGCACAGGGAAATATCTGCTTCTAAATCCAAAACGCAGCTATCTAACAGAACGTTTGTCAATGTGTGCACTCAACTTCCAGAGTTAAACCCGTGTGTGGATTCAGCAGTCTGCAAACACTTTCTCTGCAGTGTCCCAAAACAGGCGCTTTCAGCCCATTACCGGCATATGGAAGAAACAGCAGTAAGCACAGGGAAATATCTGCTTCTAAATCCAAAACGCAGCTATCTAACAGAACGGTTGTCAATGTGTGCACTCAACTTCCAGAGTTAAACCGGTGTGTGGATTCAGCAGTCTGCAAACCCTTTCTGTGCAGAGTCCCAAACCAGGCGTTTTCAGCCCATTACCGGCATATGGAAGAAACAGCAGTAAGCAGAGGGAAATATCTGCTTTTAAATCCAAAACGCAGCTATCTAACAGAACGTTTGTCAATGTGTGCGCTTAACTTCCAGAGTTAAACCCGTGTGTGGATTCAGCAGTCTGCAAACACATTCTCTGCAGAGTCCCAAAACAGGCGTTTTCAGCCCATTACCGGCATATGGAAGAAACAACAGTAAGCACATTGAAATATCTGCTTCTAAATCCAAAACACAGCTATCTAACAGAACGGTTGTCAATGTGTGCAGTCAACTTCCAGAGTTAAACCCGTGTGTGGATTCAGCAGTCTGCAAACACTTTCTCTGCAGAGTCCCAAAACAGGCTTTTTCAGCCCATTTCCGGCATATGGAAGAAACAGCAGTAAGCACAGGGAAATATCTGCTTCTAAATTCAAAACGCAGCTATCTAACAGAACGGTTGTCAATGTGTGCACTCAACTTCCAGAGTTTAACCCGTGTGTGGATTCAGCAGTCTGCAAACACTTTCTCTGCAGAGTCCCAAAACAGGCGTTTTCAGCCCATTACCGGCATATGGAAAAAGCAGCAGTAAGCACAGGGAAATATCTGCTTCTAAATCCAAAACGCAGCTATCTAACAGAACGGTTGTCAATGTGTGCACTCAACTTCCAGAGTTAAACCAGTGTGAGGATTCAGCAGTCTGCAAACACTTTCTCTGCAGAGTCCCAAAACAGGCGTTTTCAGCCCATTACCAGCATATGGAAGAAACAGCAGTAAGCACAGGGAAATATCTGCTTCTAAATCCAAAACGCAGCTATCTAACAGAACGGTTGTCAATGTGTGCACTCAACTTCCAGAGTTAAACCCGTGTGTGGATTCAGCAGTCTGCAAACACTTTCTCTGCAGAGTCCCAAATCAGGCGTTTTCAGCCCATTACCGGCATATGGAAGAAACAGCAGTAAGCACAGGGAAATATCTGCTTCTAAATCCAAAACGCAGCTATCTAACAGAACGTTTGTCAATGTGTGCACTCAACTTCCAGAGTTAAACCCGTGTGTGGATTCAGCAGTCTGCAAACACTTTCTCTGCAGAGTCCCAAAGCAGGCGTTTTCAGCCCATTACCGGCATATGGAAGAAACAGCAGTAAGCACAGGGAAATATCTGCTTCTAAATCCAAAACGCAGCTATCTAACAGAACGGTTGTCAATGTGTGCACTCAACTTCCAGAATTAAACCGGTGTGTGGATTCAGCAGTCTGCAAACACTTTCTCTGCAGAGTCCCAAAACAGGCGTTTTCAGCCCATTACCGGCATATGGAAGAAACAGCAGTAAGCACAGGGAAATAGCAGCTTCTAAATCCAAAACGCAGCTATCTAACAGAACGGTTGTCAATGTGTGCACTCAACTTCCAGAGTTAAACCCGTGTGTGGATTCAGCAGTCTGCAAACACTTCTGTGCAGAGTCCCAAAACAGGCGTTTTCAGCCCATTACCGGCATATGGAAGAAACAGCAGTAAGCACAGGGAAATATCTGCTTCTAAATCCAAAACGCAGCTATCTAACAGAACGGTTGTCAATGTGTGCACTCAACTTCCAGAGTTAAACCCGTGTGTGGATTCAGCAGTCTGCAAACCCTTTCTGTGCAGAGTCCCAAAACAGGCGTTTTCAGCCCATTACCGGCATATGGAAGAAACAGCAGTAAGCACAGGGAAATAGCAGCTTCTAAATCCAAAACGCAGCTATCTAACAGAACGTTTGTCAATGTGTGCACTCAACTTCCAGAGTTAAACCCGTGTGTGGATTCAGCTATCTGCAAACACTTTCTGTGCAGAGACCCAAAACAGTCGTTTTCAGCCCATTAGCGGCATATGGAAGAAACAGCAGTCAGCACAGGGAAATATCTGCTTCTAAATCCAAAACGCAGCTATCTAACAGAACGTTTGTCAATGTGTGCACTCAACTTCCAGAGTTAAACCCGTGTGTGGATTCAGCAGTCTGCAAACACTTTCTGTGCAGAGTCCCAAACCAGGCGTTTTCAGCCCATTACCGGCATATGGAAGAAACAGCAGTAAGCACAGGGAAATATCTGCTTCTAAATCCAAAACGCAGCTATCTAACAGAACGTTTGTCAATGTGTGCGCTCAACTTCCAGAGTTAAACCCGTGTGTGGATTCAGCAGTCTGCAAACACTTTCTCTGCAGAGTCCCAAAACAGGCGTTTTCAGCCCATTACCGGCATATGGAAGAAACAGCAGTAAGCACAGGGAAATATCTGCTTCTAAATCCAAAACGCAGCTATCTAACAGAACGGTTGTCAATGTGTGCACTCAACTTCCAGAGTTAAACCAGTGTGTGGATTCAGCAGTCTGCAAACACTTTCTCTGCAGAGTCCCAAAACAGGCGTTTTCAGCCCATTACCAGCATATGGAAGAAACAGCAGTAAGCACAGGGAAATATCTGCTTCTAAATCCAAAACGCAGCTATCTAACAGAACGGTTGTCAATGTGTGCACTCAACTTCCAGAATTAAACCGGTGTGTGGATTCAGCAGTCTGCAAACACTTTCTCTGCAGAGTCCCAAAACAGGCGTTTTCAGCCCATTACCGGCATATGGAAGAAACAGCAGTAAGCACAGGGAAATAGCAGCTTCTAAATCCAAAACGCAGCTATCTAACAGAACGGTTGTCAATGTGTGCACTCAACTTCCAGAGTTAAACCCGTGTGTGGATTCAGCAGTCTGCAAATACTTTCTGTGCAGAGTCCCAAAACAGGCGTTTTCAGCCCATTACCGGCATATGGAAGAAACAGCAGTAAGCACAGGGAAATATCTGCTTCTAAATCCAAAACGCAGCTATCTAACAGAACGGTTGTCAATGTGTGCACTCAACTTCCAGAGTTAAACCCGTGTGTGGATTCAGGAGTCTGCAAACACTTTCTCTGCAGAGTCCCAAAACAGGCGTTTTCAGCCCTTTACCGGCATATGGAAGAAACAGCAGTAAGCACAGGGAAATATCTGCTTCTAAATCCAAAACGCAGCTATCTAACAGTACGGTTGTCAATGTGTGCACTCAACTTCCAGAGTTAAACCCGTGTGTGGATTCAGCAGTCTGCAAACACTTTCTCTGCAGAGTCCCAAATCAGGCGTTTTCAGCCCATTACCGGCATATGGAAGAAACAGCAGTAAGCACACGGAAATATCTGCTTCTAAATCCAAAACGCAGCTATCTAACAGAACGTTTGTCAATGTGTGCACTCAACTTCCAGAGTTAAACCCGTGTGTGGATTCAGCAGTCTGCAAACACTTTCTCTGCAGAGTCCCAAAGCAGGCGTTTTCAGCCCATTACCGTCATATGGAAGAAACAGTAGTAAGCACAGGGAAATATCTGCTTCTAAATCCAAAACGCAGCTATCTAACAGAACGGTTGTCAATGTGTGCACTCAACTTCCAGAATTAAACCGGTGTGTGGATTCAGCAGTCTGCAAACACTTTCTCTGCAGAGTCCCAAAACAGGCGTTTTCAGCCCATTACCGGCATATGGAAGAAACAGCAGTAAGCACAGGGAAATAGCAGCTTCTAAATCCAAAACGCAGCTATCTAACAGAACGGTTGTCAATGTGTGCACTCAACTTCCAGAGTTAAACCCGTGTGTGGATTCAGCAGTCTGCAAACACTTTCTGTGCAGACTCCCAAAACAGGCGTTTTCAGCCCATTACCGGCATATGGAAGAAACAGCAGTAAGCACAGGGAAATATCTGCTTCTAAATCCAAAACGCAGCTATCTAACAGAACGGTTGTCAATGTGTGCACTCAACTTCCAGAGTTAAACCCGTGTGTGGATTCAGCAGTCTGCAAACACTTTCTCTGCAGAGTCCCAAAACAGGCGTTTTCAGCCCATTACCGGCATATGGAAGAAACAGCAGTAAGCACAGGGAAATATCTGCTTCTAAATCCAAAACGCAGCTATCTAACAGAACGGTTGTCAATGTGTGCACTCAACTTCCAGAGTTTAACCCGTTTGTGGATTGAGCAGTCTGCAAACACTTTCTCTGCAGAGTCCCAAAACAGGCGTTTTCAGCCCATTACCGGCATATGGAAGAAACAGCAGTCAGCACAGGGAAATATCTGCTTCTAAATCCAAAATGCAGCTATCTAACAGAACGGTTGTCAATGTGTGCACTCAACTTCCAGAGTTAAACGAGTGTGAGGATTCAGCAGTCTGCAAACACTTTCTCTGCAGAGTCCCAAAACAGGCGTTTTCAGCCCATTACCAGCATATGGAAGAAACAGCAGTAAGCACAGGGAAATATCTGCTTCTAAATCCAAAACGCAGCTATCTAACAGAACGGTTGTCAATGTGTGCACTCAACTTCCAGAGTTAAACCCGTGTGTGGATTCAGCAGTCTGCAAACACTTTCTCTGCAGTGTCCCAAAACAGGCGCTTTCAGTCCATTACCGGCATATGGAAGAAACAGCAGTAAGCACAGGGAAATATCTGCTTCTAAATCCAAAACGCAGCTATCTAACAGAACGGTTGTCAATGTGTGCACTCTACTTCCAGAGTTAAACCGGTGTGTGGATTCAGCAGTCTGCAAACCCTTTCTGTGCAGAGTCCCAAACCAGGCGTTTTCAGCCCATTACCGGCATATGGAAGAAACAGCAGTAAGCAGAGGGAAATATCTGCTTCTAAATCCAAAACGCAGCTATCTAACAGAACGGTTGTCAATGTGTGCGCTCAACTTCCAGAGTTAAACCCGTGTGTGGATTCAGCAGTCTGCAAACACATTCTCTGCAGAGTCCCAAAACAGGCGTTTTCAGCCCATTACCGGCATATGGAAGAAACAACAGTAAGCACATTGAAATATCTGCTTCTAAATCCAAAACGCAGCTATCTAACAGAACGGTTGTCAATGTGTGCACTCAACTTCCAGAGTTAAACCCGTGTGTGGATTCAGCAGTCAGCAAACACTTTCTCTGCAGAGTCCCAAAACAGGCTTTTTCAGCCCATTACCGGCATATGGAAGAAACAGCAGTAAGCACAGGGAAATATCTGCTTCTAAATCCAAAACGCAGCTATCTAACAGAAAGGTTGTCAATGTGTGCACTCAACTTCCAGAGTTAAACCCGTGTGTGGATTCAGCAGTCTGCAAACACTTTCTCTGCAGAGTCCCAAAACAGGCGTTTTCAGCCCATTACCGGCATATGGAAAAAGCAGCAGTAAGCACAGGGAAATATCTGCTTCTAAATCCAAAACGCAGCTATCTAACAGAACGGTTGTCAATGTGTGCACTCAACTTCCAGAGTTAAACCAGTGTGAGGATTCAGCAGTCTGCAAACACTTTCTCTGCAGAGTCCCAAAACAGGCGTTTTCAGCCCATTACCAGCATATGGAAGAAACAGCAGTAAGCACAGGGAAATATCTGCTTCTAAATCCAAAACGCAGCTATCTAACAGTACGGTTGTCAATGTGTGCACTCAACTTCCAGAGTTAAACCCGTGTGTGGATTCAGCAGTCTGCAAACACTTTCTCTGCAGAGTCCCAAATCAGGCGTTTTCAGCCCATTACCGGCATATGGAAGAAACAGCAGTAAGCACACGGAAATATCTGCTTCTAAATCCAAAACGCAGCTATCTAACAGAACGTTTGTCAATGTGTGCACTCAACTTCCAGAGTTAAACCCGTGTGTGGATTCAGCAGTCTGCAAACACTTTCTCTGCAGAGTCCCAAAGCAGGCGTTTTCAGCCCATTACCGTCATATGGAAGAAACAGTAGTAAGCACAGGGAAATATCTGCTTCTAAATCCAAAACGCAGCTATCTAACAGAACGGTTGTCAATGTGTGCACTCAACTTCCAGAATTAAACCGGTGTGTGGATTCAGCAGTCTGCAAACACTTTCTCTGCAGAGTCCCAAAACAGGCGTTTTCAGCCCATTACCGGCATATGGAAGAAACAGCAGTAAGCACAGGGAAATAGCAGCTTCTAAATCCAAAACGCAGCTATCTAACAGAACGGTTGTCAATGTGTGCACTCAACTTCCAGAGTTAAACCCGTGTGTGGATTCAGCAGTCTGCAAACACTTTCTGTGCAGACTCCCAAAACAGGCGTTTTCAGCCCATTACCGGCATATGGAAGAAACAGCAGTAAGCACAGGGAAATATCTGCTTCTAAATCCAAAACGCAGCTATCTAACAGAACGGTTGTCAATGTGTGCACTCAACTTCCAGAGTTAAACCAGTGTGTGGATTCAGCAGTCTGCAAACACTTTCTCTGCAGAGTCCCAAAACAGGCGTTTTCAGCCCATTACCAGCATATGGAAGAAACAGCAGTAAGCACAGGGAAATATCTGCTTCTAAATCCAAAACGCAGCTATCTAACAGAACGGTTGTCAATGTGTGCACTCAACTTCCAGAATTAAACCGGTGTGTGGATTCAGCAGTCTGCAAACACTTTCTCTGCAGAGTCCCAAAACAGGCGTTTTCAGCCCATTACCGGCATATGGAAGAAACAGCAGTAAGCACAGGGAAATAGCAGCTTCTAAATCCAAAACGCAGCTATCTAACAGAACGGTTGTCAATGTGTGCACTCAACTTCCAGAGTTAAACCTGTGTGTGGATTCAGCAGTCTGCAAACACTTTCTGTGCAGAGTCCCAAAACAGGCGTTTTCAGCCCATTACCGGCATATGGAAGAAACAGCAGTAAGCACAGGGAAATATCTGCTTCTAAATCCAAAACGCAGCTATCTAACAGAACGGTTGTCAATGTGTGCACTCAATTTCCAGGGTGAAACCCGTGTGTGGATTCAGGAGTCTGCAAACACTTTCTCTGCAGAGTCCCAAAACAGGCGTTTTCAGCCCTTTACCGGCATATGGAAGAAACAGCAGTAAGCACAGGGAAATATCTGCTTCTAAATCCAAAACGCAGCTATCTAACAGAACGGTTGTCAATGTGTGCACTCAACTTCCAGAGTTAAACCCGTGTGTGGATTCAGCAGTCTGCAAACACTTTCTCTGCAGAGTCCCAAAACAGGCGTTTTCAGCCCATTACCGGCATAAGGAAGAAACTGCAGTAAGCACAGGGAAATATCTGCTTCTAAATCCAAAACGCAGCTATCTAACAGAACGTTTGTCAATGTGTGCACTCAACTTCCAGAGTTAAACCCGTGTGTGGATTCAGCAGTCTGCAAACACTTTCTGTGCAGAGACCCAAAACAGACGTTTTCAGCCCATTAGCGGCATATGGAAGAAACAGCAGTCAGCACAGGGAAATATCTGCTTCTAAATCCAAAACGCAGCTATCTAACAGAACGTTTGTCAATGTGTGCACTCAACTTCCAGAGTTAAACCCGTGTGTGGATTCAGCAGTCTGCAAACACTTTCTCTGCAGTGTCCCAAAACAGGCGCTTTCAGCCCATTACCGGCATATGGAAGAAACAGCAGTAAGCACAGGGAAATATCTGCTTGTAAATCCAAAACGCAGCTATCTAACAGAACGGTTGTCAATGTGTGCACTCAACTTCCAGAGTTAAACCCGTGTGTGGATTCAGCAGTCTGCAAACACTTTCTCTGCAGAGTCCCAAAACAGGCGTTTTCAGCCCATTACCGGCATATGGAAGAAACAGCAGTAAGCACAGGGAAATATCTGCTTCTAAATCCAAAACGCAGCTATCTAACAGAACGGTTGTCAATGTGTGCACTCAACTTCCAGAGTTAAACCCGTGTGTGGATTCAGCAGTCTGCAAACCCTTTCTGTGCAGAGTCCCAAAACAGGCGTTTTCAGCCCATTACCGGCATATGGAAGAAACAGCAGTAAGCACAGGGAAATATCTGCTTCTAAATCCAAAACGCAGCTATCTAACAGAACGGTTGTCAATGTGTGCACTCAACTTCCAGAGTTAAACCCGTGTGTGGATTCAGCAGTCTGCAAACACTTTCTCTGCAGAGTCCCAAAACAGGCGTTTTCAGCCCATTACCAGCATATGGAAGAAACAGCAGTAAGCACATGGAAATATCTGCTTCTAAATCCAAAACGCAGCTATCTAACACAACGGTTGTCAATGTGTGCACTCAACTTCCAGAGTTAAACCCGTGTGTGGATTCAGCAGTCTGCAAACACTTTCTCTGCAGAGTCCCAAATCAGGCGTTTTCAGCCCATTACCGGCATATGGAAGAAACAGCAGTAAGCACAGGGAAATATCTGCTTCTAAATCCAAAACGCAGCTATCTAACAGAACGGTTGTCAATGTGTGCACTCAACTTCCAGAGTTAAACCGGTGTGTGGATTCAGCAGTCTGCAAACCCTTTCTGTGCAGAGACCCAAAACAGACGTTTTCAGCCCATTACCGGCATATGGAAGAAACAGCAGTAAGCACAGGGAAATAGCAGCTTCTAAGTCCAAAACGCAGCTATCTAACAGAACGTTTGTCAATGTGTGCACTCAACTTCCTGAGTTAAACCCGTGTGTGGATTCAGCAGTCTGCAAACACTTTCTCTGCAGAGACGCAAAACAGTCGTTTTCAGCCCATTAGCGGCATATGGAAGAAACAGCAGTCAGCACAGGGAAATATCTGCTTCTAAATCCAAAACGCAGCTATCTAACAGAACGTTTGTCAATGTGTGCACTCAACTTCCAGAGTTAAACCCGTGTGTGGATTCAGCAGTCTGCAAACACTTTCTCTGCAGTGTCCCAATACAGGCGCTTTCAGTCCATTACCGGCATATGGAAGAAACAGCAGTAAGCACAGGGAAATATCTGCTTGTAAATCCAAAACGCAGCTATCTAACAGAACGGTTGTCAATGTGTGCACTCAACTTCCAGAGTTAAACCCGTGTGTGGATTCAGCAGTCTGCAAACACTTTCTGTGCAGAGTCCCAAAACAGGCGTTTTCAGCCAATTACCGGCATATGGAAGAAACAGCAGTAAGCACAGGGAAATATCTGCTTCTAAATCCAAAACGCAGCTATCTAACAGAACGGTTGTCAATGTGTGCACTCAACTTCCAGAGTTAAACCCGTGTGTGGATTCAGCAGTCTGCAAACCCTTTCTGTGCAGAGTCCCAAAACAGGCGTTTTCAGCCCATTACCAGCATATGGAAGAAACAGCAGTAAGCACAGGGAAATATCTGCTTCTAAATCCAAAACGCAGCTATCTAACAGAACGGTTGTCAATGTGTGCACTCAACTTCCAGAGTTAAACCCGTGTGTGGATTCAGCAGTCTGCAAACACTTTTTCTGCAGAGTCCCAAAACAGGCGTTTTCAGCCCATTACCAGCATATGGAAGAAACAGCAGTAAGCACAGGGAAATATCTGCTTCTAAATCCAAAACGCAGCTATCTTACAGAACGGTTGTCAATGTGTGCACTCAACTTCCAGAGTTAAACCCGGGTGTGGATTCAGCAGTCTGCAAACACTTTCTCTGCAGAGTCCCAAATCAGGCGTTTTCAGCCCATTACCGGCATATGGAAGAAACAGCAGTAAGCACAGGGAAATATCTGCTTCTAAATCCAAAACGCAGCTATCTAACAGAACGGTTGTCAATGTGTGCACTCAACTTCCAGAGTTAAACCGGAGTGTGGATTCAGCAGTCTGCAAACACTTTCTGTGCAGAGTCCCAAACCAGGCATTTTCAGCCCATTACCGGCATATGGAAGAAACAGCAGTAAGCACAGGGAAATATCTGCTTCTAAATCCAAAACGCAGCTATCTAACAGAACGGTTGTCAATGTGTGCGCTCAACTTCCAGAGTTAAACTCATGTGTGGATTCAGCAGTCTGCAAACACTTTCTCTGCAGAGTCCCAAAACAGGTGTTTTCAGCCCATTACCGGCATATGGAAGAAACAGCAGTAAGCACATTGAAATATCTGCTTCTAAATCCAAAACGCAGCTATCTAACAGAACGGTTGTCAATGTGTGCAGTCAACTTCCAGAGTTAAACCCGTGTGTGGATTCAGCAGTCAGCAAACACTTTCTCTGCAGAGTCCCAAAACAGGCTTTTTCAGCCCATTACCGGCATATGGAAGAAACAGCAGTAAGCACAGGGAAATATCTGCTTCTAAATCCAAAACGCAGCTATCTAACAGAACGGTTGTCAATGTGTGCACTCAACTTCCAGAGTTTAACCCGTGTGTGGATTCAGCAGTCTGCAAACCCTTTCTCTGCAGAGTCCCAAAACAGGCGTTTTCAGCCCATTACCGGCATATGGAAGAAACAGCAGTAAGCACAGGGAAATATCTGCTTCTAAATCCAAAACGCAGCTATCTAACAGAACGGTTGTCAATGTGTGCACTCAACTTCCAGAGTTAAACGAGTGTGAGGATTCAGCAGTCTGCAAACACTTTCTCTGCAGAGTCCCAAAACAGGCGTTTTCAGCCCATTACCAGCATATGGAAGAAACAGCAGTAAGCACAGGGAAATATCTGCTTCTAAATCCAAAACGCAGCTATCTAACAGAACGGTTGTCAATGTGTGCACTCAACTTCCAGAGTTAAACCCGTGTGTGGATTCAGCAGTCTGCAAACACTTTCTCTGCAGAGTCCCAAATCAGGCGTTTTCAGCCCATTACCGGCATATGGAAGAAACAGCAGTAAGCACAGGGAAATATCTGCTTCTAAATCCAAAACGCAGCTATCTAACAGAACGTTTGTCAATGTGTGCACTCAACTTCCAGAGTTAAACCCGTGTGTGGATTCAGCAGTCTGCAAACACTTTCTCTGCAGAGTCCCAAAACAGGCGTTTTCAGCCCATTACCGGCATATGGAAGAAACAGCAGTAAGCACAGGGAAATAGCAGCTTCTAAATCCTAAACGCAGCTATCTAACAGAACGGTTGTCAATGTGTGCACTCAACTTCCAGAGTTAAACCTGTGTGTGGATTCAGCAGTCTGCAAACACTTTCTGTGCAGAGTCCCAAAACAGGCGTTTTCAGCCCATTACCGGCATAAGGAAGAAACTGCAGTAAGCACAGGGAAATATCTGCTTCTAAATCCAAAACGCAGCTATCTAACAGAACGTTTGTCAATGTGTGCACTCAACTTCCAGAGTTAAACCCGTGTGTGGATTCAGCAGTCTGCAAACACTTTCTGTGCAGAGACCCAAAACAGTCGTTTTCAGCCCATTAGCGACATATGGAAGAAACAGCAGTAAGCACAGGGAAATATCTGCTTCTAAATCCAAAACGCAGCTATCTAACAGAACGGTTGTCAATGTGTGCACTCAACTTCCAGAGTTAAACCCGTGTGTGGATTCAGCAGTCTGCAAACACATTCTCTGCAGTATCCCAAAACAGGCGGTTTCAGCCCATTACCGGCATATGGAAGAAACAGCAGTAAGCACAGGGAAATATCTGCTTGTAAATCCAAAACGCAGCTATCTAACAGAACGGTTGTCAATGTTTGCACTCAACTTCCAGAGTTAAACCCGTGTGTGGATTCAGCTGTCTGCAAACACTTTCTGTGCAGAGTCCCAAAACAGGCGTTTTCAGCCCATTACCGGCATATGGAAGGAACAGCAGTAAGCACAGGGAAATATCTGCTTGTAAATCCAAAACGCAGCTATCTAACAGAACGGTTGTCAATGTGTGCACTCAACTTCCAGAGTTAAACCCGTGTGTGGATTCAGCAGTCTGCAAACACTTTCTCTGCAGAGTCCCAAAACAGGGGTTTTCAGCCCATTACCGGCATATGGAAGAAACAGCAGTAAGCACAGGGAAATATCTGCTTCTAAATCCAAAACGCAGCTATCTAACAGAACGGTTGTCAATGTGTGCACTCAACTTCCAGAATTAAACCGGTGTGTGGATTCAGCAGTCTGCAAACACTTTCTCTGCAGAGTCCCAAAACAGGCGTTTTCAGCCCATTACCGGCATATGGAAGAAACAGCAGTAAGCACAGGGAAATAGCAGCTTCTAAATCCAAAACGCAGCTATCTAACAGAACGGTTGTCAATGTGTGCACTCAACTTCCAGAGTTAAACCCGTGTGTGGATTCAGCAGTCTGCAAACACTTTCTGTGCAGAGTCCCAAAACAGGCGTTTTCAGCCCATTACCGGCATATGGAAGAAACAGCAGTAAGCACAGGGAAATATCTGCTTCTAAATCCAAAACGCAGCTATCTAACAGAACGGTTGTCAATGTGTGCACTCAACTTCCAGAGTTAAACCCGTGTGTGGATTCAGGAGTCTGCAAACACTTTCTCTGCAGAGTCCCAAAACAGGCGTTTTCAGCCCTTTACCGGCATATGGAAGAAACAGCAGTAAGCACAGGGAAATATCTGCTTCTAAATCCAAAACGCAGCTATCTAACAGAACGGTTGTCAATGTGTGCACTCAACTTCCAGAGTTAAACCCGTGTGTGGATTCAGCAGTCTGCAAACACTTTCTCTGCAGAGTCCCAAAACAGGCGTTTTCAGCCCATTACCGGCATAAGGAAGAAACTGCAGTAAGCACAGGGAAATATCTGCTTCTAAATCCAAAACGCAGCTATCTAACAGAACGTTTGTCAATGTGTGCACTCAACTTCCAGAGTTAAACCCGTGTGTGGATTCAGCAGTCTGCAAACACTTTCTGTGCAGAGACCCAAAACAGTCGTTTTCAGCCCATTAGCGGCATATGGAAGAAACAGCAGTCAGCACAGGGAAATATCTGCTTCTAAATCCAAAACGCAGCTATCTAACAGAACGTTTGTCAATGTGTGCACTCAACTTCCAGAGTTAAACCCGTGTGTGGATTCAGCAGTCTGCAAACACTTTCTCTGCAGTGTCCCAATACAGGCGCTTTCAGTCCATTACCGGCATATGGAAGAAACAGCAGTAAGCACAGGGAAATATCTGCTTGTAAATCCAAAACGCAGCTATCTAACAGAACGGTTGTCAATGTGTGCACTCAACTTCCAGAGTTAAACCCGTGTGTGGATTCAGCAGTCTGCAAACACTTTCTGTGCAGAGTCCCAAAACAGGCGTTTTCAGCCAATTACCGGCATATGGAAGAAACAGCAGTAAGCACAGGGAAATATCTGCTTCTAAATCCAAAACGCAGCTATCTAACAGAACGGTTGTCAATGTGTGCACTCAACTTCCAGAGTTAAACCCGTGTGTGGATTCAGCAGTCTGCAAACCCTTTCTGTGCAGAGTCCCAAAACAGGCGTTTTCAGCCCATTACCAGCATATGGAAGAAACAGCAGTAAGCACAGGGAAATATCTGCTTCTAAATCCAAAACGCAGCTATCTAACAGAACGGTTGTCAATGTGTGCACTCAACTTCCAGAGTTAAACCCGTGTGTGGATTCAGCAGTCTGCAAACACTTTTTCTGCAGAGTCCCAAAACAGGCGTTTTCAGCCCATTACCAGCATATGGAAGAAACAGCAGTAAGCACAGGGAAATATCTGCTTCTAAATCCAAAACGCAGCTATCTTACAGAACGGTTGTCAATGTGTGCACTCAACTTCCAGAGTTAAACCCGGGTGTGGATTCAGCAGTCTGCAAACACTTTCTCTGCAGAGTCCCAAATCAGGCGTTTTCAGCCCATTACCGGCATATGGAAGAAACAGCAGTAAGCACAGGGAAATATCTGCTTCTAAATCCAAAACGCAGCTATCTAACAGAACGGTTGTCAATGTGTGCACTCAACTTCCAGAGTTAAACCGGAGTGTGGATTCAGCAGTCTGCAAACACTTTCTGTGCAGATTCCCAAACCAGGCATTTTCAGCCTATTACCGGCATATGGAAGAAACAGCAGTAAGCACAGGGAAATATCTGCTTCTAAATCCAAAACGCAGCTATCTAACAGAACGGTTGTCAATGTGTGCGCTCAACTTCCAGAGTTAAACTCATGTGTGGATTCAGCAGTCTGCAAACACTTTCTCTGCAGAGTCCCAAAACAGGTGTTTTCAGCCCATTACCGGCATATGGAAGAAACAGCAGTAAGCACATTGAAATATCTGCTTCTAAATCCAAAACGCAGCTATCTAACAGAACGGTTGTCAATGTGTGCAGTCAACTTCCAGAGTTAAACCCGTGTGTGGATTCAGCAGTCAGCAAACACTTTCTCTGCAGAGTCCCAAAACAGGCTTTTTCAGCCCATTACCGGCATATGGAAGAAACAGCAGTAAGCACAGGGAAATATCTGCTTCTAAATCCAAAACGCAGCTATCTAACAGAACGGTTGTCAATGTGTGCACTCAACTTCCAGAGTTTAACCCGTGTGTGGATTCAGCAGTCTGCAAACCCTTTCTCTGCAGAGTCCCAAAACAGGCGTTTTCAGCCCATTACCGGCATATGGAAGAAACAGCAGTAAGCACAGGGAAATATCTGCTTCTAAATCCAAAACGCAGCTATCTAACAGAACGGTTGTCAATGTGTGCACTCAACTTCCAGAGTTAAACGAGTGTGAGGATTCAGCAGTCTGCAAACACTTTCTCTGCAGAGTCCCAAAACAGGCGTTTTCAGCCCATTACCAGCATATGGAAGAAACAGCAGTAAGCACAGGGAAATATCTGCTTCTAAATCCAAAACGCAGCTATCTAACAGAACGGTTGTCAATGTGTGCACTCAACTTCCAGAGTTAAACCCGTGTGTGGATTCAGCAGTCTGCAAACACTTTCTCTGCAGAGTCCCAAATCAGGCGTTTTCAGCCCATTACCGGCATATGGAAGAAACAGCAGTAAGCACAGGGAAATATCTGCTTCTAAATCCAAAACGCAGCTATCTAACAGAACGTTTGTCAATGTGTGCACTCAACTTCCAGAGTTAAACCCGTGTGTGGATTCAGCAGTCTGCAAACACTTTCTCTGCAGAGTCCCAAAACAGGCGTTTTCAGCCCATTACCGGCATATGGAAGAAACAGCAGTAAGCACAGGGAAATAGCAGCTTCTAAATCCTAAACGCAGCTATCTAACAGAACGGTTGTCAATGTGTGCACTCAACTTCCAGAGTTAAACCTGTGTGTGGATTCAGCAGTCTGCAAACACTTTCTGTGCAGAGTCCCAAAACAGGCGTTTTCAGCCCATTACCGGCATAAGGAAGAAACTGCAGTAAGCACAGGGAAATATCTGCTTCTAAATCCAAAACGCAGCTATCTAACAGAACGTTTGTCAATGTGTGCACTCAACTTCCAGAGTTAAACCCGTGTGTGGATTCAGCAGTCTGCAAACACTTTCTGTGCAGAGACCCAAAACAGTCGTTTTCAGCCCATTAGCGACATATGGAAGAAACAGCAGTAAGCACAGGGAAATATCTGCTTCTAAATCCAAAACGCAGCTATCTAACAGAACGGTTGTCAATGTGTGCACTCAACTTCCAGAGTTAAACCCGTGTGTGGATTCAGCAGTCTGCAAACACATTCTCTGCAGTATCCCAAAACAGGCGGTTTCAGCCCATTACCGGCATATGGAAGAAACAGCAGTAAGCACAGGGAAATATCTGCTTGTAAATCCAAAACGCAGCTATCTAACAGAACGGTTGTCAATGTTTGCACTCAACTTCCAGAGTTAAACCCGTGTGTGGATTCAGCAGTCTGCAAACCCTTTCTGTGCAGAGTCCCAAAACAGGCGTTTTCAGCCCATTACCGGCATATGGAAGAAACAGCAGTAAGCACAGGGAAATATCTGCTTCTAAATCCAAAACGCAGCTATCTAACAGAACGTTTGTCAATGTGTGCACTGAACTTCCAGAGTTAAACCCGTGTGTGGATTCAGCAGTCTGCAAACACTTTCTCTGCAGAGTCCCAAAACAGGCGTTTTCAGCCCATTACCGGCATATGGAAGAAACAGCAGTAAGCACAGGGAAATATCTGCTTCTAAATCCAAAACGCAGCTATCTAACAGAACGGTTGTCAATGTGTGCACTCAACTTCCAGAGTTAAACCAGTGTGTGGATTCAGCAGTCTGCAAACACTTTCTCTGCAGAGTCCCAAAACAGGCGTTTTCAGCCCATTACCGGCATATGGAAGAAACAGCAGTAAGCACAGGGAAATAGCAGCTTCTAAATCCAAAACGCAGCTATCTAACAGAACGGTTGTCAATGTGTGCACTCAACTTCCAGAGTTAAACCCGTGTGTGGATTCAGCAGTCTGCAAACCCTTTCTGTGCAGAGTCCCAAAACAGGCGTTTTCAGCCCATTACCGGCATATGGAAGAAACAGCAGTAAGCACAGGGAAATATCTGCTTCTAAATCCAAAACGCAGCTATCTAACAGAACGGTTGTCAATGTGTGCACTCAACTTCCAGAGTTAAACCCGTGTGTGGATTCAGCAGTCTGCAAACACTTTCTCTGCAGAGTCCCAAAACAGGCGTTTTCAGCCCATTACCAGCATATGGAAGAAACAGCAGTAAGCACAGGGAAATATCTGCTTCTAAATCCAAAACGCAGCTATCTAACAGAACGGTTGTCAATGTGTGCACTCAACTTCCAGAGTTAAACCCGTGTGTGGATTCAGCTGTCTGCAAACACTTTCTCTGCAGAGTCCCAAATCAGGCGTTTTCAGCCCATTACCGGCATATGGAAGAAACAGCAGTAAGCACAGGGAAATATCTGCTTCTAAATCCAAAACGCAGCTATCTAACAGAACGGTTGTCAATGTGTGCACTCAACTTCCAGAGTTAAACCCGTGTGTGGATTCAGCAGTCTGCAAACCCTTTCTGTGCAGAGTCCCAAAACAGGCGTTTTCAGCCCATTACCGGCATATGGAAGAAACAGCAGTAAGCACACTGAAATATCTGCTTCTAAATCCAAAACGCAGCTATCTAACAGAACGTTTGTCAATGTGTGCACTCAACTTCCAGAGTTAAACCCGTGTGTGGATTCAGCAGTCTGCAAACACTTTCTCTGCAGAGTCCCAAAACAGGCGTTTTCAGCCCATTACCGGCATATGGAAGAAACAGCAGTAACCACATGGAAATATCTGCTTCTAAATCCAAAACGCAGCTATCTAACAGAACGGTTGTCAATGTGTGCAGTCAACTTCCAGAGTTAAACCCGTGTGTGGATTCAGCAGTCAGCAAACACTTTCTCTGCAGAGTCCCAAAACAGGCTTTTTCAGCCCATTACCGGCATATGGAAGAAACAGCAGTAAGCACAGGGAAATATCTGCTTCTAAATCCAAAACGCAGCTATCTAACAGAATGGTTGTCAATGTGTGCACTCAACTTCCAGAGTTAAACCCGTGTGTGGATTCAGCAGTCTGCAAACACTTTCTCTGCAGAGTCCCAAAACAGGCGTTTTCAGCCCATTACCGGCATATGGAAGAAACAGCAGTAAGCACAGGGAAATATCTGCTTCTAAATCCAAAACGCAGCTATCTAACAGAACGGTTGTCAATGTGTGCACTCAACTTCCAGAGTTAAACCAGTGTGAGGATTCAGCAGTCTGCAAACACTTTCTCTGCAGAGTCCCAAAACAGGCGATTTCAGCCCATTACCAGCATATGGAAGAAACAGCAGTAAGCACAGGGAAATATCTGCTTCTAAATCCAAAACGCAGCTATCTAACAGAACGGTTGTCAATGTGTGCACTCAACTTCCAGAGTTAAACCCGTGTGTGGATTCAGCAGTCTGCAAACACTTTCTCTGCAGAGTCCCAAAACAGGCGTTTTCAGCCCATTACCGGCATATGGAAGAAACAGCAGTAAGCACAGGGAAATATCTGCTTCTAAATCCAAAACGCAGCTATCTAACAGAACGTTTGTCAATGTGTGCACTCAACTTCCAGAGTTAAACCAGTGTGTGGATTCAGCAGTCTGCAAACACTTTCTCTGCAGAGTCCCAAAACAGGCGTTTTCAGCCCATTACCAGCATATGGAAGAAACGGCAGTAAGCACAGGGAAATATCTGCTTCTAAATCCAAAACTCAGCTATCTAACAGAACGGTTGTCAATGTGTGCACTCAGCTTCCAGAATTAAACCGGTGTTTGGATTCAGCAGTCTGCAAACACTTTCTCTGCAGAGTCCCAAAACAGGCGTTTTCAGCCCATTACCGGCATATGGAAGAAACAGCAGTAAGCACAGGGAAATATCTGCTTCTAAATCCAAAACGCAGCTATCTAACAGAACGGTTGTCAATGTGTGCACTCAACTTCCAGAGTTAAACCCGTGTGTGGATTCAGCAGTCTGCAAACACTTTCTGTGCAGAGTCCGAAAACAGGCGTTTTCAGCCCATTACCGGCATATGGAAGAAACAGCAGTAAGCACAGGGAAATATCTGCTTCTAAATCCAAAACGCAGCTATCTAACAGAACGGTTGTCAATGTGTGCACTCAACTTCCAGAGTTAAACCCGTGTGTGGATTCAGCAGTCTGCAAACACTTTCTCTGCAGAGTCCCAAATCAGGCGTTTTCAGCCCATTACCGGCATATGGAAGAAACAGCAGTAAGCACAGGGAAATATCTGCTTCTAAATCCAAAACGCAGCTATCTAACAGAATGGTTGTCAATGTGTGCACTCAACTTCCAGAGTTAAACCCGTGTGTGGATTGAGCAGTCTGCAAACCCTTTCTGTGCAGAGTCCCAAAACAGGCGTTTTCAGCCCATTACCGGCATATGGAAGAAACAGCAGTAAGCACACTGAAATATCTGCTTCTAAATCCAAAACGCAGCTATCTAACAGAACGTTTGTCAATGTGTGCACTCAACTTCCAGAGTTAAACCCGTGTGTGGATTCAGCAGTCTGCAAACACTCTCTGCAGAGTCCCAAAACAGGCGTTTTCAGCCCATTACCGGCATATGGAAGAAACAGCAGTAAGCACATGGAAATATCTGCTTCTAAATCCAAAACGCAGCTATCTAACAGAACGGTTGTCAATGTGTGCAGTCAACTTCCAGAGTTAAACCCGTGTGTGGATTCAGCAGTCAGCAAACACTTTCTCTGCAGAGTCCCAAAACAGGCTTTTTCAGCCCATTACCGTCATATGGAAGAAACAGCAGTAAGCACAGGGAAATATCTGCTTCTAAATCCAAAACGCAGCTATCTAACAGAACGGTTGTCAATGTGTGCACTCAACTTCCAGAGTTAAACCCGTGTGTGGATTCAGCAGTCTGCAAACACTTTCTCTGCAGAGTCCCAAAACAGGCGTTTTCAGCCCATTACCGGCATATGGAAGAAACAGCAGTAAGCACAGGGAAATATCTGCTTCTAAATCCAAAACGCAGCTATCTAACAGAACGGTTGTCAATGTGTGCACTCAACTTCCAGAATTAAACCGGTGTGTGGATTCAGCAGTCTGCAAACACTTTCTCTGCAGAGTCCCAAAACAGGCGTTTTCAGCCCATTACCAGCATATGGAAGAAACAGCAGTAAGCACAGGGAAATATCTGCTTCTAAATCCAAAACGCAGCTATCTAACAGAACGGTTGTCAATGTGTGCACTCAACTTCCAGAGTTAAACCCGTGTGTGGATTCAGCAGTCTGCAAACACTTTCTCTGCAGAGTCCCAAAACAGGCGTTTTCAGCCCATTACCGGCATATGGAAGAAACAGCAGTAAGCACAGGGAAATATCTGCTTCTAAATCCAAAACGCAGCTATCTAACAGAACGGTTGTCAATGTGTGCACTCAACTTCCAGAGTTAAACCAGTGTGTGGATTCAGCAGTCTGCAAACACTTTCTCTGCAGAGTCCCAAAACAGGCGTTTTCAGCCCATTACCAGCATATGGAAGAAACAGCAGTAAGCACAGGGAAATATCTGCTTCTAAATCCAAAACGCAGCTATCTAACAGAACGGTTGTCAATGTGTGCACTCAACTTCCAGAATTAAACCGGTGTGTGGATTCAGCAGTCCGCAAACACTTTCTCTGCAGAGTCCCAAAACAGGCGTTTTCAGCCCATTACCGGAATATGGAAGAAACAGCAGGAAGCACAGGGAAATAGCAGCTTCTAAATCCAAAACGCAGCTATCTAACAGAACGGTTGTCAATGTGTGCACTCAACTTCCAGAGTTAAACCCGTGTGTGGATTCAGCAGTCTGCAAATACTTTCTGTGCAGAGTCCCAAAACAGGCATTTTCAGCCCATTACCGGCATATGGAAGAAACAGCAGTAAGCACAGGGAAATATCTGCTTCTAAATCCAAAACGCAGCTATCTAACAGAACGGTTGTCAATGTGTGCACTCAACTTCCAGAGTTAAACCCGTGTGTAGATTCAGGAGTCTGCAAACACTTTCTCTGCAGAGTCCCAAAACAGGCGTTTTCAGCCCTTTACCGGCATATGGAAGAAACAGCAGTAAGCACAGGGAAATATCTGCTTCTAAATCCAAAACGCAGCTATCTAACAGAACGGTTGTCAATGTGTGCACTCAACTTCCAGAGTTAAACCCGTGTGTGGATTCAGCAGTCTGCAAACACTTTCTCTGCAGAGTCCCAAATCAGGCGTTTTCAGCCCATTACCGGCATATGGAAGAAACAGCAGTAAGCACAGGGAAATATCTGCTTCTAAATCCAAAACGCAGCTATCTAACAGAACGGTTGTCAATGTGTGCACTCAACTTCCAGAGTTAAACCCGTGTGTGGATTCAGCAGTCTGCAAACCCTTTCTGTGCAGAGTCCCAAAACAGGCGTTTTCAGCCCATTACCGGCATATGGAAGAAACAGCAGTAAGCACACTGAAATATCTGCTTCTAAATCCAAAACGCAGCTATCTAACAGAACGTTTGTCAATGTGTGCACTCAACTTCCAGAGTTAAACCTGTGTGTGGATTCAGCAGTCTGCAAACACTTTCTCTGCAGAGTCCCAAAACAGGCGTTTTCAGCCCATTACCGGCATATGGAAGAAACAGCAGTAACCACATGGAAATATCTGCTTCTAAATCCAAAACGCAGCTATCTAACAGAACGGTTGTCAATGTGTGCAGTCAACTTCCAGAGTTAAACCCGTGTGTGGATTCAGCAGTCAGCAAACACTTTCTCTGCAGAGTCCCAAAACAGGCTTTTTCAGCCCATTACCGGCATATGGAAGAAACAGCAGTAAGCACAGGGAAATATCTGCTTCTAAATCCAAAACGCAGCTATCTAACAGAATGGTTGTCAATGTGTGCACTCAACTTCCAGAGTTAAACCCGTGTGTGGATTCAGCAGTCTGCAAACACTTTCTCTGCAGAGTCCCAAAACAGGCGTTTTCAGCCCATTACCGGCATATGGAAGAAACAGCAGTAAGCACAGGGAAATATCTGCTTCTAAATCCAAAACGCAGCTATCTAACAGAACGGTTGTCAATGTGTGCATTCAACTTCCAGAGTTAAACCAGTGTGAGGATTCAGCAGTCTGCAAACACTTTCTCTGCAGAGTCCCAAAACAGGCGATTTCAGCCCATTACCAGCATATGGAAGAAACAGCAGTAAGCACAGGGAAATATCTGCTTCTAAATCCAAAACGCAGCTATCTAACAGAACGGTTGTCAATGTGTGCACTCAACTTCCAGAGTTAAACCCGTGTGTGGATTCAGCAGTCTGCAAACACTTTCTCTGCAGAGTCCCAAAACAGGCGTTTTCAGCCCATTACCGGCATATGGAAGAAACAGCAGTAAGCACAGGGAAATATCTGCTTCTAAATCCAAAACGCAGCTATCTAACAGAACGTTTGTCAATGTGTGCACTCAACTTCCAGAGTTAAACCAGTGTGTGGATTCAGCAGTCTGCAAACACTTTCTCTGCAGAGTCCCAAAACAGGCGTTTTCAGCCCATTACCAGCATATGGAAGAAACGGCAGTAAGCACAGGGAAATATCTGCTTCTAAATCCAAAACTCAGCTATCTAACAGAACGGTTGTCAATGTGTGCACTCAACTTCCAGAATTAAACCGGTGTGTGGATTCAGCAGTCTGCAAACACTTTCTCTGCAGAGTCCCAAAACAGGCGTTTTCAGCCCATTACCGGCATATGGAAGAAACAGCAGTAAGCACAGGGAAATAGCAGCTTCTAAATCCAAAACGCAGCTATCTAACAGAACGGTTGTCAATGTGTGCACTCAACTTCCAGAGTTAAACCCGTGTGTGGATTCAGCAGTCTGCAAACACTTTCTGTGCAGAGTCCCAAAACAGGCGTTTTCAGCCCATTACCGGCATATGGAAGAAACAGCAGTAAGCACAGGGAAATATCTGCTTCTAAATCCAAAACGCAGCTATCTAACAGAACGGTTGTCAATGTGTGCACTCAACTTCCAGAGTTAAACCCGTGTGTGGATTCAGCAGTCTGCAAACACTTTCTCTGCAGAGTCCCAAATCAGGCGTTTTCAGCCCATTACCGGCATATGGAAGAAACAGCAGTAAGCACAGGGAAATATCTGCTTCTAAATCCAAAACGCAGCTATCTAACAGAATGGTTGTCAATGTGTGCACTCAACTTCCAGAGTTAAACCCGTGTGTGGATTGAGCAGTCTGCAAACCCTTTCTGTGCAGAGTCCCAAAACAGGCGTTTTCAGCCCATTACCGGCATATGGAAGAAACAGCAGTAAGCACACTGAAATATCTGCTTCTAAATCCAAAACGCAGCTATCTAACAGAACGTTTGTCAATGTGTGCACTCAACTTCCAGAGTTAAACCCGTGTGTGCATTCAGCAGTCTGCAAACACTCTCTGCAGAGTCCCAAAACAGGCGTTTTCAGCCCATTACCGGCATATGGAAGAAACAGCAGTAAGCACATGGAAATATCTGCTTCTAAATCCAAAACGCAGCTATCTAACAGAACGGTTGTCAATGTGTGCAGTCAACTTCCAGAGTTAAACCCGTGTGTGGATTCAGCAGTCAGCAAACACTTTCTCTGCAGAGTCCCAAAACAGGCTTTTTCAGCCCATTACCGTCATATGGAAGAAACAGCAGTAAGCACAGGGAAATATCTGCTTCTAAATCCAAAACGCAGCTATCTAACAGAACGGTTGTCAATGTGTGCACTCAACTTCCAGAGTTAAACCCGTGTGTGGATTCAGCAGTCTGCAAACACTTTCTCTGCAGAGTCCCAAAACAGGCGTTTTCAGCCCATTACCGGCATATGGAAGAAACAGCAGTAAGCACAGGGAAATATCTGCTTCTAAATCCAAAACGCAGCTATCTAACAGAACGGTTGTCAATGTGTGCACTCAACTTCCAGAATTAAACCGGTGTGTGGATTCAGCAGTCTGCAAACACTTTCTCTGCAGAGTCCCAAAACAGGCGTTTTCAGCCCATTACCAGCATATGGAAGAAACAGCAGTAAGCACAGGGAAATATCTGCTTCTAAATCCAAAACGCAGCTATCTAACAGAACGGTTGTCAATGTGTGCACTCAACTTCCAGAGTTAAACCCGTGTGTGGATTCAGCAGTCTGCAAACACTTTCTCTGCAGAGTCCCAAAACAGGCGTTTTCAGCCCATTACCGGCATATGGAAGAAACAGCAGTAAGCACAGGGAAATATCTGCTTCTAAATCCAAAACGCAGCTATCTAACAGAACGGTTGTCAATGTGTGCACTCAACTTCCAGAGTTAAACCAGTGTGTGGATTCAGCAGTCTGCAAACACTTTCTCTGCAGAGTCCCAAAACAGGCGTTTTCAACCCATTACCAGCATATGGAAGAAACAGCAGTAAGCACAGGGAAATATCTGCTTCTAAATCCAAAACGCAGCTATCTAACAGAACGGTTGTCAATGTGTGCACTCAACTTCCAGAATTAAACCTGTGTGTGGATTCAGCAGTCCGCAAACACTTTCTCTGCAGAGTCCCAAAACAGGCGTTTTCAGCCCATTACCGGAATATGGAAGAAACAGCAGGAAGCACAGGGAAATAGCAGCTTCTAAATCCAAAACGCAGCTATCTAACAGAACGGTTGTCAATGTGTGCACTCAACTTCCAGAGTTAAACCCGTGTGTGGATTCAGCAGTCTGCAAATACTTTCTGTGCAGAGTCCCAAAACAGGCATTTTCAGCCCATTACCGGCATATGGAAGAAACAGCAGTAAGCACAGGGAAATATCTGCTTCTAAATCCAAAACGCAGCTATCTAACAGAACGGTTGTCAATGTGTGCACTCAACTTCCAGAGTTAAACCCGTGTGTAGATTCAGGAGTCTGCAAACACTTTCTCTGCAGAGTCCCAAAACAGGCGTTTTCAGCCCTTTACCGGCATATGGAAGAAACAGCAGTAAGCACAGGGAAATATCTGCTTCTAAATCCAAAACGCAGCTATCTAACAGAATGGTTGTCAATGTGTGCACTCAACTTCCAGAGTTAAACCCGTGTGTGGATTCAGCAGTCTGCAAACACTTTCTCTGCAGAGTCCCAAAACAGGCGTTTTCAGCCCATTACCGGCATAAGGAAGAAACTGCAGTAAGCACAGGGAAATATCTGCTTCTAAATCCAAAACGCAGCTATCTAACAGAACGTTTGTCAATGTGTGCACTCAACTTCCAGAGTTAAACCCGTGTGTGGATTCAGCAGTCTGCAAACACTTTCTGTGCAGAGACCCAAAACAGTCGTTTTCAGCCCATTAGCGGCATATGGAAGAAACAGCAGTCAGCACAGGGAAATATCTGCTTCTAAATCCAAAACGCAGCTATCTAACAGAACGTTTGTCAATGTGTGCACTCAACTTCCAGAGTTAAACCCGTGTGTGGATTCAGCAGTCTGCAAACACTTTCTCTGCAGTGTCCCAAAACAGGCGCTTTCAGCCCATTACCGGCATATGGAAGAAACAGCAGTAAGCACAGGGAAATATCTGCTTCTAAATCCAAAACGCAGCTATCTAACAGAACGGTTGTCAATGTGTGCACTCAACTTCCAGAGTTAAACCGGTGTGTGGATTCAGCAGTCTGCAAACCCTTTCTGTGCAGAGTCCCAAACCAGGCGTTTTCAGCCCATTACCGGCATATGGAAGAAACAGCAGTAAGCAGAGGGAAATATCTGCTTTTAAATCCAAAACGCAGCTATCTAACAGAACGTTTGTCAATGTGTGCGCTTAACTTCCAGAGTTAAACCCGTGTGTGGATTCAGCAGTCTGCAAACACATTCTCTGCAGAGTCCCAAAACAGGCGTTTTCAGCCCATTACCGGCATATGGAAGAAACAACAGTAAGCACATTGAAATATCTGCTTCTAAATCCAAAACACAGCTATCTAACAGAACGGTTGTCAATGTGTGCAGTCAACTTCCAGAGTTAAACCCGTGTGTGGATTCAGCAGTCTGCAAACACTTTCTCTGCAGAGTCCCAAAACAGGCTTTTTCAGCCCATTTCCGGCATATGGAAGAAACAGCAGTAAGCACAGGGAAATATCTGCTTCTAAATTCAAAACGCAGCTATCTAACAGAACGGTTGTCAATGTGTGCACTCAACTTCCAGAGTTTAACCCGTGTGTGGATTCAGCAGTCTGCAAACACTTTCTCTGCAGAGTCCCAAAACAGGCGTTTTCAGCCCATTACCGGCATATGGAAAAAGCAGCAGTAAGCACAGGGAAATATCTGCTTCTAAATCCAAAACGCAGCTATCTAACAGAACGGTTGTCAATGTGTGCACTCAACTTCCAGAGTTAAACCAGTGTGAGGATTCAGCAGTCTGCAAACACTTTCTCTGCAGAGTCCCAAAACAGGCGTTTTCAGCCCATTACCAGCATATGGAAGAAACAGCAGTAAGCACAGGGAAATATCTGCTTCTAAATCCAAAACGCAGCTATCTAACAGAACGGTTGTCAATGTGTGCACTCAACTTCCAGAGTTAAACCCGTGTGTGGATTCAGCAGTCTGCAAACACTTTCTCTGCAGAGTCCCAAATCAGGCGTTTTCAGCCCATTACCGGCATATGGAAGAAACAGCAGTAAGCACAGGGAAATATCTGCTTCTAAATCCAAAACGCAGCTATCTAACAGAACGTTTGTCAATGTGTGCACTCAACTTCCAGAGTTAAACCCGTGTGTGGATTCAGCAGTCTGCAAACACTTTCTCTGCAGAGTCCCAAAGCAGGCGTTTTCAGCCCATTACCGGCATATGGAAGAAACAGCAGTAAGCACAGGGAAATATCTGCTTCTAAATCCAAAACGCAGCTATCTAACAGAACGGTTGTCAATGTGTGCACTCAACTTCCAGAATTAAACCGGTGTGTGGATTCAGCAGTCTGCAAACACTTTCTCTGCAGAGTCCCAAAACAGGCGTTTTCAGCCCATTACCGGCATATGGAAGAAACAGCAGTAAGCACAGGGAAATAGCAGCTTCTAAATCCAAAACGCAGCTATCTAACAGAACGGTTGTCAATGTGTGCACTCAACTTCCAGAGTTAAACCCGTGTGTGGATTCAGCAGTCTGCAAACACTTCTGTGCAGAGTCCCAAAACAGGCGTTTTCAGCCCATTACCGGCATATGGAAGAAACAGCAGTAAGCACAGGGAAATATCTGCTTCTAAATCCAAAACGCAGCTATCTAACAGAACGGTTGTCAATGTGTGCACTCAACTTCCAGAGTTAAACCCGTGTGTGGATTCAGCAGTCTGCAAACCCTTTCTGTGCAGAGTCCCAAAACAGGCGTTTTCAGCCCATTACCGGCATATGGAAGAAACAGCAGTAAGCACAGGGAAATAGCAGCTTCTAAATCCAAAACGCAGCTATCTAACAGAACGTTTGTCAATGTGTGCACTCAACTTCCAGAGTTAAACCCGTGTGTGGATTCAGCTATCTGCAAACACTTTCTGTGCAGAGACCCAAAACAGTCGTTTTCAGCCCATTAGCGGCATATGGAAGAAACAGCAGTCAGCACAGGGAAATATCTGCTTCTAAATCCAAAACGCAGCTATCTAACAGAACGTTTGTCAATGTGTGCACTCAACTTCCAGAGTTAAACCCGTGTGTGGATTCAGCAGTCTGCAAACACTTTCTGTGCAGAGTCCCAAACCAGGCGTTTTCAGCCCATTACCGGCATATGGAAGAAACAGCAGTAAGCACAGGGAAATATCTGCTTCTAAATCCAAAACGCAGCTATCTAACAGAACGTTTGTCAATGTGTGCGCTCAACTTCCAGAGTTAAACCCGTGTGTGGATTCAGCAGTCTGCAAACACTTTCTCTGCAGAGTCCCAAAACAGGCGTTTTCAGCCCATTACCGGCATATGGAAGAAACAGCAGTAAGCACAGGGAAATATCTGCTTCTAAATCCAAAACGCAGCTATCTAACAGAACGGTTGTCAATGTGTGCACTCAACTTCCAGAGTTAAACCAGTGTGTGGATTCAGCAGTCTGCAAACACTTTCTCTGCAGAGTCCCAAAACAGGCGTTTTCAGCCCATTACCAGCATATGGAAGAAACAGCAGTAAGCACAGGGAAATATCTGCTTCTAAATCCAAAACGCAGCTATCTAACAGAACGGTTGTCAATGTGTGCACTCAACTTCCAGAATTAAACCGGTGTGTGGATTCAGCAGTCTGCAAACACTTTCTCTGCAGAGTCCCAAAACAGGCGTTTTCAGCCCATTACCGGCATATGGAAGAAACAGCAGTAAGCACAGGGAAATAGCAGCTTCTAAATCCAAAACGCAGCTATCTAACAGAACGGTTGTCAATGTGTGCACTCAACTTCCAGAGTTAAACCCGTGTGTGGATTCAGCAGTCTGCAAATACTTTCTGTGCAGAGTCCCAAAACAGGCGTTTTCAGCCCATTACCGGCATATGGAAGAAACAGCAGTAAGCACAGGGAAATATCTGCTTCTAAATCCAAAACGCAGCTATCTAACAGAACGGTTGTCAATGTGTGCACTCAACTTCCAGAGTTAAACCCGTGTGTGGATTCAGGAGTCTGCAAACACTTTCTCTGCAGAGTCCCAAAACAGGCGTTTTCAGCCCTTTACCGGCATATGGAAGAAACAGCAGTAAGCACAGGGAAATATCTGCTTCTAAATCCAAAACGCAGCTATCTAACAGTACGGTTGTCAATGTGTGCACTCAACTTCCAGAGTTAAACCCGTGTGTGGATTCAGCAGTCTGCAAACACTTTCTCTGCAGAGTCCCAAATCAGGCGTTTTCAGCCCATTACCGGCATATGGAAGAAACAGCAGTAAGCACACGGAAATATCTGCTTCTAAATCCAAAACGCAGCTATCTAACAGAACGTTTGTCAATGTGTGCACTCAACTTCCAGAGTTAAACCCGTGTGTGGATTCAGCAGTCTGCAAACACTTTCTCTGCAGAGTCCCAAAGCAGGCGTTTTCAGCCCATTACCGTCATATGGAAGAAACAGTAGTAAGCACAGGGAAATATCTGCTTCTAAATCCAAAACGCAGCTATCTAACAGAACGGTTGTCAATGTGTGCACTCAACTTCCAGAATTAAACCGGTGTGTGGATTCAGCAGTCTGCAAACACTTTCTCTGCAGAGTCCCAAAACAGGCGTTTTCAGCCCATTACCGGCATATGGAAGAAACAGCAGTAAGCACAGGGAAATAGCAGCTTCTAAATCCAAAACGCAGCTATCTAACAGAACGGTTGTCAATGTGTGCACTCAACTTCCAGAGTTAAACCCGTGTGTGGATTCAGCAGTCTGCAAACACTTTCTGTGCAGACTCCCAAAACAGGCGTTTTCAGCCCATTACCGGCATATGGAAGAAACAGCAGTAAGCACAGGGAAATATCTGCTTCTAAATCCAAAACGCAGCTATCTAACAGAACGGTTGTCAATGTGTGCACTCAACTTCCAGAGTTAAACCCGTGTGTGGATTCAGCAGTCTGCAAACACTTTCTCTGCAGAGTCCCAAAACAGGCGTTTTCAGCCCATTACCGGCATATGGAAGAAACAGCAGTAAGCACAGGGAAATATCTGCTTCTAAATCCAAAACGCAGCTATCTAACAGAACGGTTGTCAATGTGTGCACTCAACTTCCAGAGTTTAACCCGTTTGTGGATTGAGCAGTCTGCAAACACTTTCTCTGCAGAGTCCCAAAACAGGCGTTTTCAGCCCATTACCGGCATATGGAAGAAACAGCAGTCAGCACAGGGAAATATCTGCTTCTAAATCCAAAATGCAGCTATCTAACAGAACGGTTGTCAATGTGTGCACTCAACTTCCAGAGTTAAACGAGTGTGAGGATTCAGCAGTCTGCAAACACTTTCTCTGCAGAGTCCCAAAACAGGCGTTTTCAGCCCATTACCAGCATATGGAAGAAACAGCAGTAAGCACAGGGAAATATCTGCTTCTAAATCCAAAACGCAGCTATCTAACAGAACGGTTGTCAATGTGTGCACTCAACTTCCAGAGTTAAACCCGTGTGTGGATTCAGCAGTCTGCAAACACTTTCTCTGCAGTGTCCCAAAACAGGCGCTTTCAGTCCATTACCGGCATATGGAAGAAACAGCAGTAAGCACAGGGAAATATCTGCTTCTAAATCCAAAACGCAGCTATCTAACAGAACGGTTGTCAATGTGTGCACTCTACTTCCAGAGTTAAACCGGTGTGTGGATTCAGCAGTCTGCAAACCCTTTCTGTGCAGAGTCCCAAACCAGGCGTTTTCAGCCCATTACCGGCATATGGAAGAAACAGCAGTAAGCAGAGGGAAATATCTGCTTCTAAATCCAAAACGCAGCTATCTAACAGAACGGTTGTCAATGTGTGCGCTCAACTTCCAGAGTTAAACCCGTGTGTGGATTCAGCAGTCTGCAAACACATTCTCTGCAGAGTCCCAAAACAGGCGTTTTCAGCCCATTACCGGCATATGGAAGAAACAACAGTAAGCACATTGAAATATCTGCTTCTAAATCCAAAACGCAGCTATCTAACAGAACGGTTGTCAATGTGTGCACTCAACTTCCAGAGTTAAACCCGTGTGTGGATTCAGCAGTCAGCAAACACTTTCTCTGCAGAGTCCCAAAACAGGCTTTTTCAGCCCATTACCGGCATATGGAAGAAACAGCAGTAAGCACAGGGAAATATCTGCTTCTAAATCCAAAACGCAGCTATCTAACAGAAAGGTTGTCAATGTGTGCACTCAACTTCCAGAGTTAAACCCGTGTGTGGATTCAGCAGTCTGCAAACACTTTCTCTGCAGAGTCCCAAAACAGGCGTTTTCAGCCCATTACCGGCATATGGAAAAAGCAGCAGTAAGCACAGGGAAATATCTGCTTCTAAATCCAAAACGCAGCTATCTAACAGAACGGTTGTCAATGTGTGCACTCAACTTCCAGAGTTAAACCAGTGTGAGGATTCAGCAGTCTGCAAACACTTTCTCTGCAGAGTCCCAAAACAGGCGTTTTCAGCCCATTACCAGCATATGGAAGAAACAGCAGTAAGCACAGGGAAATATCTGCTTCTAAATCCAAAACGCAGCTATCTAACAGTACGGTTGTCAATGTGTGCACTCAACTTCCAGAGTTAAACCCGTGTGTGGATTCAGCAGTCTGCAAACACTTTCTCTGCAGAGTCCCAAATCAGGCGTTTTCAGCCCATTACCGGCATATGGAAGAAACAGCAGTAAGCACACGGAAATATCTGCTTCTAAATCCAAAACGCAGCTATCTAACAGAACGTTTGTCAATGTGTGCACTCAACTTCCAGAGTTAAACCCGTGTGTGGATTCAGCAGTCTGCAAACACTTTCTCTGCAGAGTCCCAAAGCAGGCGTTTTCAGCCCATTACCGTCATATGGAAGAAACAGTAGTAAGCACAGGGAAATATCTGCTTCTAAATCCAAAACGCAGCTATCTAACAGAACGGTTGTCAATGTGTGCACTCAACTTCCAGAATTAAACCGGTGTGTGGATTCAGCAGTCTGCAAACACTTTCTCTGCAGAGTCCCAAAACAGGCGTTTTCAGCCCATTACCGGCATATGGAAGAAACAGCAGTAAGCACAGGGAAATAGCAGCTTCTAAATCCAAAACGCAGCTATCTAACAGAACGGTTGTCAATGTGTGCACTCAACTTCCAGAGTTAAACCCGTGTGTGGATTCAGCAGTCTGCAAACACTTTCTGTGCAGACTCCCAAAACAGGCGTTTTCAGCCCATTACCGGCATATGGAAGAAACAGCAGTAAGCACAGGGAAATATCTGCTTCTAAATCCAAAACGCAGCTATCTAACAGAACGGTTGTCAATGTGTGCACTCAACTTCCAGAGTTAAACCAGTGTGTGGATTCAGCAGTCTGCAAACACTTTCTCTGCAGAGTCCCAAAACAGGCGTTTTCAGCCCATTACCAGCATATGGAAGAAACAGCAGTAAGCACAGGGAAATATCTGCTTCTAAATCCAAAACGCAGCTATCTAACAGAACGGTTGTCAATGTGTGCACTCAACTTCCAGAATTAAACCGGTGTGTGGATTCAGCAGTCTGCAAACACTTTCTCTGCAGAGTCCCAAAACAGGCGTTTTCAGCCCATTACCGGCATATGGAAGAAACAGCAGTAAGCACAGGGAAATAGCAGCTTCTAAATCCAAAACGCAGCTATCTAACAGAACGGTTGTCAATGTGTGCACTCAACTTCCAGAGTTAAACCTGTGTGTGGATTCAGCAGTCTGCAAACACTTTCTGTGCAGAGTCCCAAAACAGGCGTTTTCAGCCCATTACCGGCATATGGAAGAAACAGCAGTAAGCACAGGGAAATATCTGCTTCTAAATCCAAAACGCAGCTATCTAACAGAACGGTTGTCAATGTGTGCACTCAATTTCCAGGGTGAAACCCGTGTGTGGATTCAGGAGTCTGCAAACACTTTCTCTGCAGAGTCCCAAAACAGGCGTTTTCAGCCCTTTACCGGCATATGGAAGAAACAGCAGTAAGCACAGGGAAATATCTGCTTCTAAATCCAAAACGCAGCTATCTAACAGAACGGTTGTCAATGTGTGCACTCAACTTCCAGAGTTAAACCCGTGTGTGGATTCAGCAGTCTGCAAACACTTTCTCTGCAGAGTCCCAAAACAGGCGTTTTCAGCCCATTACCGGCATAAGGAAGAAACTGCAGTAAGCACAGGGAAATATCTGCTTCTAAATCCAAAACGCAGCTATCTAACAGAACGTTTGTCAATGTGTGCACTCAACTTCCAGAGTTAAACCCGTGTGTGGATTCAGCAGTCTGCAAACACTTTCTGTGCAGAGACCCAAAACAGACGTTTTCAGCCCATTAGCGGCATATGGAAGAAACAGCAGTCAGCACAGGGAAATATCTGCTTCTAAATCCAAAACGCAGCTATCTAACAGAACGTTTGTCAATGTGTGCACTCAACTTCCAGAGTTAAACCCGTGTGTGGATTCAGCAGTCTGCAAACACTTTCTCTGCAGTGTCCCAAAACAGGCGCTTTCAGCCCATTACCGGCATATGGAAGAAACAGCAGTAAGCACAGGGAAATATCTGCTTGTAAATCCAAAACGCAGCTATCTAACAGAACGGTTGTCAATGTGTGCACTCAACTTCCAGAGTTAAACCCGTGTGTGGATTCAGCAGTCTGCAAACACTTTCTCTGCAGAGTCCCAAAACAGGCGTTTTCAGCCCATTACCGGCATATGGAAGAAACAGCAGTAAGCACAGGGAAATATCTGCTTCTAAATCCAAAACGCAGCTATCTAACAGAACGGTTGTCAATGTGTGCACTCAACTTCCAGAGTTAAACCCGTGTGTGGATTCAGCAGTCTGCAAACCCTTTCTGTGCAGAGTCCCAAAACAGGCGTTTTCAGCCCATTACCGGCATATGGAAGAAACAGCAGTAAGCACAGGGAAATATCTGCTTCTAAATCCAAAACGCAGCTATCTAACAGAACGGTTGTCAATGTGTGCACTCAACTTCCAGAGTTAAACCCGTGTGTGGATTCAGCAGTCTGCAAACACTTTCTCTGCAGAGTCCCAAAACAGGCGTTTTCAGCCCATTACCAGCATATGGAAGAAACAGCAGTAAGCACATGGAAATATCTGCTTCTAAATCCAAAACGCAGCTATCTAACACAACGGTTGTCAATGTGTGCACTCAACTTCCAGAGTTAAACCCGTGTGTGGATTCAGCAGTCTGCAAACACTTTCTCTGCAGAGTCCCAAATCAGGCGTTTTCAGCCCATTACCGGCATATGGAAGAAACAGCAGTAAGCACAGGGAAATATCTGCTTCTAAATCCAAAACGCAGCTATCTAACAGAACGGTTGTCAATGTGTGCACTCAACTTCCAGAGTTAAACCGGTGTGTGGATTCAGCAGTCTGCAAACCCTTTCTGTGCAGAGACCCAAAACAGGCGTTTTCAGCCCATTACCGGCATATGGAAGAAACAGCAGTAAGCACAGGGAAATAGCAGCTTCTAAGTCCAAAACGCAGCTATCTAACAGAACGTTTGTCAATGTGTGCACTCAACTTCCTGAGTTAAACCCGTGTGTGGATTCAGCAGTCTGCAAACACTTTCTCTGCAGAGACGCAAAACAGTCGTTTTCAGCCCATTAGCGGCATATGGAAGAAACAGCAGTCAGCACAGGGAAATATCTGCTTCTAAATCCAAAACGCAGCTATCTAACAGAACGTTTGTCAATGTGTGCACTCAACTTCCAGAGTTAAACCCGTGTGTGGATTCAGCAGTCTGCAAACACTTTCTCTGCAGTGTCCCAATACAGGCGCTTTCAGTCCATTACCGGCATATGGAAGAAACAGCAGTAAGCACAGGGAAATATCTGCTTGTAAATCCAAAACGCAGCTATCTAACAGAACGGTTGTCAATGTGTGCACTCAACTTCCAGAGTTAAACCCGTGTGTGGATTCAGCAGTCTGCAAACACTTTCTGTGCAGAGTCCCAAAACAGGCGTTTTCAGCCAATTACCGGCATATGGAAGAAACAGCAGTAAGCACAGGGAAATATCTGCTTCTAAATCCAAAACGCAGCTATCTAACAGAACGGTTGTCAATGTGTGCACTCAACTTCCAGAGTTAAACCCGTGTGTGGATTCAGCAGTCTGCAAACCCTTTCTGTGCAGAGTCCCAAAACAGGCGTTTTCAGCCCATTACCAGCATATGGAAGAAACAGCAGTAAGCACAGGGAAATATCTGCTTCTAAATCCAAAACGCAGCTATCTAACAGAACGGTTGTCAATGTGTGCACTCAACTTCCAGAGTTAAACCCGTGTGTGGATTCAGCAGTCTGCAAACACTTTTTCTGCAGAGTCCCAAAACAGGCGTTTTCAGCCCATTACCAGCATATGGAAGAAACAGCAGTAAGCACAGGGAAATATCTGCTTCTAAATCCAAAACGCAGCTATCTTACAGAACGGTTGTCAATGTGTGCACTCAACTTCCAGAGTTAAACCCGGGTGTGGATTCAGCAGTCTGCAAACACTTTCTCTGCAGAGTCCCAAATCAGGCGTTTTCAGCCCATTACCGGCATATGGAAGAAACAGCAGTAAGCACAGGGAAATATCTGCTTCTAAATCCAAAACGCAGCTATCTAACAGAACGGTTGTCAATGTGTGCACTCAACTTCCAGAGTTAAACCGGAGTGTGGATTCAGCAGTCTGCAAACACTTTCTGTGCAGAGTCCCAAACCAGGCATTTTCAGCCCATTACCGGCATATGGAAGAAACAGCAGTAAGCACAGGGAAATATCTGCTTCTAAATCCAAAACGCAGCTATCTAACAGAACGGTTGTCAATGTGTGCGCTCAACTTCCAGAGTTAAACTCATGTGTGGATTCAGCAGTCTGCAAACACTTTCTCTGCAGAGTCCCAAAACAGGTGTTTTCAGCCCATTACCGGCATATGGAAGAAACAGCAGTAAGCACATTGAAATATCTGCTTCTAAATCCAAAACGCAGCTATCTAACAGAACGGTTGTCAATGTGTGCAGTCAACTTCCAGAGTTAAACCCGTGTGTGGATTCAGCAGTCAGCAAACACTTTCTCTGCAGAGTCCCAAAACAGGCTTTTTCAGCCCATTACCGGCATATGGAAGAAACAGCAGTAAGCACAGGGAAATATCTGCTTCTAAATCCAAAACGCAGCTATCTAACAGAACGGTTGTCAATGTGTGCACTCAACTTCCAGAGTTTAACCCGTGTGTGGATTCAGCAGTCTGCAAACCCTTTCTCTGCAGAGTCCCAAAACAGGCGTTTTCAGCCCATTACCGGCATATGGAAGAAACAGCAGTAAGCACAGGGAAATATCTGCTTCTAAATCCAAAACGCAGCTATCTAACAGAACGGTTGTCAATGTGTGCACTCAACTTCCAGAGTTAAACGAGTGTGAGGATTCAGCAGTCTGCAAACACTTTCTCTGCAGAGTCCCAAAACAGGCGTTTTCAGCCCATTACCAGCATATGGAAGAAACAGCAGTAAGCACAGGGAAATATCTGCTTCTAAATCCAAAACGCAGCTATCTAACAGAACGGTTGTCAATGTGTGCACTCAACTTCCAGAGTTAAACCCGTGTGTGGATTCAGCAGTCTGCAAACACTTTCTCTGCAGAGTCCCAAATCAGGCGTTTTCAGCCCATTACCGGCATATGGAAGAAACAGCAGTAAGCACAGGGAAATATCTGCTTCTAAATCCAAAACGCAGCTATCTAACAGAACGTTTGTCAATGTGTGCACTCAACTTCCAGAGTTAAACCCGTGTGTGGATTCAGCAGTCTGCAAACACTTTCTCTGCAGAGTCCCAAAACAGGCGTTTTCAGCCCATTACCGGCATATGGAAGAAACAGCAGTAAGCACAGGGAAATAGCAGCTTCTAAATCCTAAACGCAGCTATCTAACAGAACGGTTGTCAATGTGTGCACTCAACTTCCAGAGTTAAACCTGTGTGTGGATTCAGCAGTCTGCAAACACTTTCTGTGCAGAGTCCCAAAACAGGCGTTTTCAGCCCATTACCGGCATAAGGAAGAAACTGCAGTAAGCACAGGGAAATATCTGCTTCTAAATCCAAAACGCAGCTATCTAACAGAACGTTTGTCAATGTGTGCACTCAACTTCCAGAGTTAAACCCGTGTGTGGATTCAGCAGTCTGCAAACACTTTCTGTGCAGAGACCCAAAACAGTCGTTTTCAGCCCATTAGCGACATATGGAAGAAACAGCAGTAAGCACAGGGAAATATCTGCTTCTAAATCCAAAACGCAGCTATCTAACAGAACGGTTGTCAATGTGTGCACTCAACTTCCAGAGTTAAACCCGTGTGTGGATTCAGCAGTCTGCAAACACATTCTCTGCAGTATCCCAAAACAGGCGGTTTCAGCCCATTACCGGCATATGGAAGAAACAGCAGTAAGCACAGGGAAATATCTGCTTGTAAATCCAAAACGCAGCTATCTAACAGAACGGTTGTCAATGTTTGCACTCAACTTCCAGAGTTAAACCCGTGTGTGGATTCAGCTGTCTGCAAACACTTTCTGTGCAGAGTCCCAAAACAGGCGTTTTCAGCCCATTACCGGCATATGGAAGGAACAGCAGTAAGCACAGGGAAATATCTGCTTGTAAATCCAAAACGCAGCTATCTAACAGAACGGTTGTCAATGTGTGCACTCAACTTCCAGAGTTAAACCCGTGTGTGGATTCAGCAGTCTGCAAACACTTTCTCTGCAGAGTCCCAAAACAGGGGTTTTCAGCCCATTACCGGCATATGGAAGAAACAGCAGTAAGCACAGGGAAATATCTGCTTCTAAATCCAAAACGCAGCTATCTAACAGAACGGTTGTCAATGTGTGCACTCAACTTCCAGAATTAAACCGGTGTGTGGATTCAGCAGTCTGCAAACACTTTCTCTGCAGAGTCCCAAAACAGGCGTTTTCAGCCCATTACCGGCATATGGAAGAAACAGCAGTAAGCACAGGGAAATAGCAGCTTCTAAATCCAAAACGCAGCTATCTAACAGAACGGTTGTCAATGTGTGCACTCAACTTCCAGAGTTAAACCCGTGTGTGGATTCAGCAGTCTGCAAACACTTTCTGTGCAGAGTCCCAAAACAGGCGTTTTCAGCCCATTACCGGCATATGGAAGAAACAGCAGTAAGCACAGGGAAATATCTGCTTCTAAATCCAAAACGCAGCTATCTAACAGAACGGTTGTCAATGTGTGCACTCAACTTCCAGAGTTAAACCCGTGTGTGGATTCAGGAGTCTGCAAACACTTTCTCTGCAGAGTCCCAAAACAGGCGTTTTCAGCCCTTTACCGGCATATGGAAGAAACAGCAGTAAGCACAGGGAAATATCTGCTTCTAAATCCAAAACGCAGCTATCTAACAGAACGGTTGTCAATGTGTGCACTCAACTTCCAGAGTTAAACCCGTGTGTGGATTCAGCAGTCTGCAAACACTTTCTCTGCAGAGTCCCAAAACAGGCGTTTTCAGCCCATTACCGGCATAAGGAAGAAACTGCAGTAAGCACAGGGAAATATCTGCTTCTAAATCCAAAACGCAGCTATCTAACAGAACGTTTGTCAATGTGTGCACTCAACTTCCAGAGTTAAACCCGTGTGTGGATTCAGCAGTCTGCAAACACTTTCTGTGCAGAGACCCAAAACAGTCGTTTTCAGCCCATTAGCGGCATATGGAAGAAACAGCAGTCAGCACAGGGAAATATCTGCTTCTAAATCCAAAACGCAGCTATCTAACAGAACGTTTGTCAATGTGTGCACTCAACTTCCAGAGTTAAACCCGTGTGTGGATTCAGCAGTCTGCAAACACTTTCTCTGCAGTGTCCCAATACAGGCGCTTTCAGTCCATTACCGGCATATGGAAGAAACAGCAGTAAGCACAGGGAAATATCTGCTTGTAAATCCAAAACGCAGCTATCTAACAGAACGGTTGTCAATGTGTGCACTCAACTTCCAGAGTTAAACCCGTGTGTGGATTCAGCAGTCTGCAAACACTTTCTGTGCAGAGTCCCAAAACAGGCGTTTTCAGCCAATTACCGGCATATGGAAGAAACAGCAGTAAGCACAGGGAAATATCTGCTTCTAAATCCAAAACGCAGCTATCTAACAGAACGGTTGTCAATGTGTGCACTCAACTTCCAGAGTTAAACCCGTGTGTGGATTCAGCAGTCTGCAAACCCTTTCTGTGCAGAGTCCCAAAACAGGCGTTTTCAGCCCATTACCAGCATATGGAAGAAACAGCAGTAAGCACAGGGAAATATCTGCTTCTAAATCCAAAACGCAGCTATCTAACAGAACGGTTGTCAATGTGTGCACTCAACTTCCAGAGTTAAACCCGTGTGTGGATTCAGCAGTCTGCAAACACTTTTTCTGCAGAGTCCCAAAACAGGCGTTTTCAGCCCATTACCAGCATATGGAAGAAACAGCAGTAAGCACAGGGAAATATCTGCTTCTAAATCCAAAACGCAGCTATCTTACAGAACGGTTGTCAATGTGTGCACTCAACTTCCAGAGTTAAACCCGGGTGTGGATTCAGCAGTCTGCAAACACTTTCTCTGCAGAGTCCCAAATCAGGCGTTTTCAGCCCATTACCGGCATATGGAAGAAACAGCAGTAAGCACAGGGAAATATCTGCTTCTAAATCCAAAACGCAGCTATCTAACAGAACGGTTGTCAATGTGTGCACTCAACTTCCAGAGTTAAACCGGAGTGTGGATTCAGCAGTCTGCAAACACTTTCTGTGCAGATTCCCAAACCAGGCATTTTCAGCCTATTACCGGCATATGGAAGAAACAGCAGTAAGCACAGGGAAATATCTGCTTCTAAATCCAAAACGCAGCTATCTAACAGAACGGTTGTCAATGTGTGCGCTCAACTTCCAGAGTTAAACTCATGTGTGGATTCAGCAGTCTGCAAACACTTTCTCTGCAGAGTCCCAAAACAGGTGTTTTCAGCCCATTACCGGCATATGGAAGAAACAGCAGTAAGCACATTGAAATATCTGCTTCTAAATCCAAAACGCAGCTATCTAACAGAACGGTTGTCAATGTGTGCAGTCAACTTCCAGAGTTAAACCCGTGTGTGGATTCAGCAGTCAGCAAACACTTTCTCTGCAGAGTCCCAAAACAGGCTTTTTCAGCCCATTACCGGCATATGGAAGAAACAGCAGTAAGCACAGGGAAATATCTGCTTCTAAATCCAAAACGCAGCTATCTAACAGAACGGTTGTCAATGTGTGCACTCAACTTCCAGAGTTTAACCCGTGTGTGGATTCAGCAGTCTGCAAACCCTTTCTCTGCAGAGTCCCAAAACAGGCGTTTTCAGCCCATTACCGGCATATGGAAGAAACAGCAGTAAGCACAGGGAAATATCTGCTTCTAAATCCAAAACGCAGCTATCTAACAGAACGGTTGTCAATGTGTGCACTCAACTTCCAGAGTTAAACGAGTGTGAGGATTCAGCAGTCTGCAAACACTTTCTCTGCAGAGTCCCAAAACAGGCGTTTTCAGCCCATTACCAGCATATGGAAGAAACAGCAGTAAGCACAGGGAAATATCTGCTTCTAAATCCAAAACGCAGCTATCTAACAGAACGGTTGTCAATGTGTGCACTCAACTTCCAGAGTTAAACCCGTGTGTGGATTCAGCAGTCTGCAAACACTTTCTCTGCAGAGTCCCAAATCAGGCGTTTTCAGCCCATTACCGGCATATGGAAGAAACAGCAGTAAGCACAGGGAAATATCTGCTTCTAAATCCAAAACGCAGCTATCTAACAGAACGTTTGTCAATGTGTGCACTCAACTTCCAGAGTTAAACCCGTGTGTGGATTCAGCAGTCTGCAAACACTTTCTCTGCAGAGTCCCAAAACAGGCGTTTTCAGCCCATTACCGGCATATGGAAGAAACAGCAGTAAGCACAGGGAAATAGCAGCTTCTAAATCCTAAACGCAGCTATCTAACAGAACGGTTGTCAATGTGTGCACTCAACTTCCAGAGTTAAACCTGTGTGTGGATTCAGCAGTCTGCAAACACTTTCTGTGCAGAGTCCCAAAACAGGCGTTTTCAGCCCATTACCGGCATAAGGAAGAAACTGCAGTAAGCACAGGGAAATATCTGCTTCTAAATCCAAAACGCAGCTATCTAACAGAACGTTTGTCAATGTGTGCACTCAACTTCCAGAGTTAAACCCGTGTGTGGATTCAGCAGTCTGCAAACACTTTCTGTGCAGAGACCCAAAACAGTCGTTTTCAGCCCATTAGCGACATATGGAAGAAACAGCAGTAAGCACAGGGAAATATCTGCTTCTAAATCCAAAACGCAGCTATCTAACAGAACGGTTGTCAATGTGTGCACTCAACTTCCAGAGTTAAACCCGTGTGTGGATTCAGCAGTCTGCAAACACATTCTCTGCAGTATCCCAAAACAGGCGGTTTCAGCCCATTACCGGCATATGGAAGAAACAGCAGTAAGCACAGGGAAATATCTGCTTGTAAATCCAAAACGCAGCTATCTAACAGAACGGTTGTCAATGTTTGCACTCAACTTCCAGAGTTAAACCCGTGTGTGGATTCAGCTGTCTGCAAACACTTTCTGTGCAGAGTCCCAAAACAGGCGTTTTCAGCCCATTACCGGCATATGGAAGGAACAGCAGTAAGCACAGGGAAATATCTGCTTGTAAATCCAAAACGCAGCTATCTAACAGAACGGTTGTCAATGTGTGCACTCAACTTCCAGAGTTAAACCCGTGTGTGGATTCAGCAGTCTGCAAACACTTTCTCTGCAGAGTCCCAAAACAGGGGTTTTCAGCCCATTACCGGCATATGGAAGAAACAGCAGTAAGCACAGGGAAATATCTGCTTCTAAATCCAAAACGCAGCTATCTAACAGAACGGTTGTCAATGTGTGCACTCAACTTCCAGAGTTAAACCAGTGTGTGGATTCAGCAGTCTGCAAACACTTTCTCTGCAGAGTCCCAAAACAGGCGTTTTCAGCCCATTACCAGCATATGGAAGAAACAGCAGTAAGCACAGGGAAATATCCGCTTCTAAATCCAAAACGCAGCTATCTAACAGAACGGTTGTCAATGTGTGCACTCAACTTCCAGAATTAAACCGGTGTGTGGATTCAGCAGTCTGCAAACACTTTCTCTGCAGAGTCCCAAAACAGGCGTTTTCAGCCCATTACCGGCATATGGAAGAAACAGCAGTAAGCACAGGGAAATAGCAGCTTCTAAATCCAAAACGCAGCTATCTAACAGAACGGTTGTCAATGTGTGCACTCAACTTCCAGAGTTAAACCCGTGTGTGGATTCAGCAGTCTGCAAACACTTTCTGTGCAGAGTCCCAAAACAGGCGTTTTCAGCCCATTACCGGCATATGGAAGAAACAGCAGTAAGCACAGGGAAATATCTGCTTCTAAATCCAAAACGCAGCTATCTAACAGAACGGTTGTCAATGTGTGCACTCAACTTCCAGAGTTAAACCCGTGTGTGGATTCAGGAGTCTGCAAACACTTTCTCTGCAGAGTCCCAAAACAGGCGTTTTCAGCCCTTTACCGGCATATGGAAGAAACAGCAGTAAGCACAGGGAAATATCTGCTTCTAAATCCAAAACGCAGCTATCTAACAGAACGGTTGTCAATGTGTGCACTCAACTTCCAGAGTTAAACCCGTGTGTGGATTCAGCAGTCTGCAAACACTTTCTCTGCAGAGTCCCAAAACAGGCGTTTTCAGCCCATTACCGGCATAAGGAAGAAACTGCAGTAAGCACAGGGAAATATCTGCTTCTAAATCCAAAACGCAGCTATCTAACAGAACGTTTGTCAATGTGTGCACTCAACTTCCAGAGTTAAACCCGTGTGTGGATTCAGCAGTCTGCAAACACTTTCTGTGCAGAGACCCAAAACAGTCGTTTTCAGCCCATTAGCGGCATATGGAAGAAACAGCAGTCAGCACAGGGAAATATCTGCTTCTAAATCCAAAACGCAGCTATCTAACAGAACGTTTGTCAATGTGTGCACTCAACTTCCAGAGTTAAACCCGTGTGTGGATTCAGCAGTCTGCAAACACTTTCTCTGCAGTGTCCCAATACAGGCGCTTTCAGTCCATTACCGGCATATGGAAGAAACAGCAGTAAGCACAGGGAAATATCTGCTTGTAAATCCAAAACGCAGCTATCTAACAGAACGGTTGTCAATGTGTGCACTCAACTTCCAGAGTTAAACCCGTGTGTGGATTCAGCAGTCTGCAAACACTTTCTGTGCAGAGTCCCAAAACAGGCGTTTTCAGCCAATTACCGGCATATGGAAGAAACAGCAGTAAGCACAGGGAAATATCTGCTTCTAAATCCAAAACGCAGCTATCTAACAGAACGGTTGTCAATGTGTGCACTCAACTTCCAGAGTTAAACCCGTGTGTGGATTCAGCAGTCTGCAAACCCTTTCTGTGCAGAGTCCCAAAACAGGCGTTTTCAGCCCATTACCAGCATATGGAAGAAACAGCAGTAAGCACAGGGAAATATCTGCTTCTAAATCCAAAACGCAGCTATCTAACAGAACGGTTGTCAATGTGTGCACTCAACTTCCAGAGTTAAACCCGTGTGTGGATTCAGCAGTCTGCAAACACTTTTTCTGCAGAGTCCCAAAACAGGCGTTTTCAGCCCATTACCAGCATATGGAAGAAACAGCAGTAAGCACAGGGAAATATCTGCTTCTAAATCCAAAACGCAGCTATCTTACAGAACGGTTGTCAATGTGTGCACTCAACTTCCAGAGTTAAACCCGGGTGTGGATTCAGCAGTCTGCAAACACTTTCTCTGCAGAGTCCCAAATCAGGCGTTTTCGGCCCATTACCGGCATATGGAAGAAACAGCAGTAAGCACAGGGAAATATCTGCTTCTAAATCCAAAACGCAGCTATCTAACAGAACGGTTGTCAATGTGTGCACTCAACTTCCAGAGTTAAACCGGAGTGTGGATTCAGCAGTCTGCAAACACTTTCTGTGCAGATTCCCAAACCAGGCATTTTCAGCCTATTACCGGCATATGGAAGAAACAGCAGTAAGCACAGGGAAATATCTGCTTCTAAATCCAAAACGCAGCTATCTAACAGAACGGTTGTCAATGTGTGCGCTCAACTTCCAGAGTTAAACTCATGTGTGGATTCAGCAGTCTGCAAACACTTTCTCTGCAGAGTCCCAAAACAGGTGTTTTCAGCCCATTACCGGCATATGGAAGAAACAGCAGTAAGCACATTGAAATATCTGCTTCTAAATCCAAAACGCAGCTATCTAACAGAACGGTTGTCAATGTGTGCAGTCAACTTCCAGAGTTAAACCCGTGTGTGGATTCAGCAGTCAGCAAACACTTTCTCTGCAGAGTCCCAAAACAGGCTTTTTCAGCCCATTACCGGCATATGGAAGAAACAGCAGTAAGCACAGGGAAATATCTGCTTCTAAATCCAAAACGCAGCTATCTAACAGAACGGTTGTCAATGTGTGCACTCAACTTCCAGAGTTTAACCCGTGTGTGGATTCAGCAGTCTGCAAACACTTTCTCTGCAGAGTCCCAAAACAGGCGTTTTCAGCCCATTACCGGCATATGGAAGAAACAGCAGTAAGCACAGGGAAATATCTGCTTCTAAATCCAAAACGCAGCTATCTACGGTTGTCAATGTGTGCACTCAACTTCCAGAGTTAAACGAGTGTGAGGATTCAGGAGTCTGCAAACACTTTCTCTGCAGAGTCCCAAAACAGGCGTTTTCAGCCCATTACCAGCATATGGAAGAAACAGCAGTAAGCACAGGGAAATATCTGCTTCTAAATCCAAAACGCAGCTATCTAACAGAACGGTTGTCAATGTGTGCACTCAACTTCCAGAGTTAAACCCGTGTGTGGATTCAGCAGTCTGCAAACACTTTCTCTGCAGAGTCCCAAATCAGGCGTTTTCAGCCCATTACCGGCATATGGAAGAAACAGCAGTAAGCACAGGGAAATATCTGCTTCTTAATCCAAAACGCAGCTATCTAACAGAACGTTTGTCAATGTGTGCACTCAACTTCCAGAGTTAAACCCGTGTGTGGATTCAGCAGTCTGCAAACACTTTCTCTGCAGAGTCCCAAAACAGGCGTTTTCAGCCCATTACCGGCATATGGAAGAAACAGCAGTAAGCACAGGGAAATAGCAGCTTCTAAATCCTAAACGCAGCTATCTAACAGAACGGTTGTCAATGTGTGCACTCAACTTCCAGAGTTAAACCTGTGTGTGGATTCAGCAGTCTGCAAACACTTTCTGTGCAGAGTCCCAAAACAGGCGTTTTCAGCCCATTACCGGCATAAGGAAGAAACTGCAGTAAGCACAGGGAAATATCTGCTTCTAAATCCAAAACGCAGCTATCTAACAGAACGTTTGTCAATGTGTGCACTCAACTTCCAGAGTTAAACCCGTGTGTGGATTCAGCAGTCTGCAAACACTTTCTGTGCAGAGACCCAAAACAGTCGTTTTCAGCCCATTAGCGACATATGGAAGAAACAGCAGTAAGCACAGGGAAATATCTGCTTCTAAATCCAAAACGCAGCTATCTAACAGAACGGTTGTCAATGTGTGCACTCAACTTCCAGAGTTAAACCCGTGTGTGGATTCAGCAGTCTGCAAACACTTTCTCTGCAGTATCCCAAAACAGGCGGTTTCAGCCCATTACCGGCATATGGAAGAAACAGCAGTAAGCACAGGGAAATATCTGCTTGTAAATCCAAAACGCAGCTATCTAACAGAACGGTTGTCAATGTTTGCACTCAACTTCCAGAGTTAAACCCGTGTGTGGATTCAGCTGTCTGCAAACACTTTCTGTGCAGAGTCCCAAAACAGGCGTTTTCAGCCCATTACCGGCATATGGAAGGAACAGCAGTAAGCACAGGGAAATATCTGCTTCTAAATCCAAAACGCAGCTATCTAACAGAACGGTTGTCAATGTGTGCACTCAACTTCCAGAGTTAAACCCGTGTGTGGATTCAGCAGTCTGCAAACACTTTCTCTGCAGAGTCCCAAAACAGGCGTTTTCAGCCCATTACCGGCATATGGAAGAAACAGCAGTAAGCACAGGGAAATATCTGCTTCTAAATCCAAAACGCAGCTATCTAACAGAACGATTGTCAATGTGTGCACTCAACTTCCAGAGTTAAACCAGTGTGTGGATTCAGCAGTCTGCAAACACTTTCTCTGCAGAGTCCCAAAACAGGTGTTTTCAGCCCATTACCAGCATATGGAAGAAACAGCAGTAAGCACAGGGAAATATCCGCTTCTAAATCCAAAACGCAGCTATCTAACAGAACGGTTGTCAATGTGTGCACTCAACTTCCAGAATTAAACCGGTGTGTGGATTCAGCAGTCTGCAAACACTTTCTCTGCAGAGTCCCAAAACAGGCGTTTTCAGCCCATTACCGGCATATGGAAGAAACAGCAGTAAGCACAGGGAAATAGCAGCTTCTAAATCCAAAACGCAGCTATCTAACAGAACGGTTGTCAATGTGTGCACTCAACTTCCAGAGTTAAACCCGTGTGTGGATTCAGCAGTCTGCAAACACTTTCTGTGCAGAGTCCCAAAACAGGCGTTTTCAGCCCATTACCGGCATATGGAAGAAACAGCAGTAAGCACAGGGAAATATCTGCTTCTAAATCCAAAACGCAGCTATCTAACAGAACGGTTGTCAATGTGTGCACTCAACTTCCAGAGTTAAACCCGTGTGTGGATTCAGGAGTCTGCAAACACTTTCTCTGCAGAGTCCCAAAACAGGCGTTTTCAGCCCTTTACCGGCATATGGAAGAAACAGCAGTAAGCACAGGGAAATATCTGCTTCTAAATCCAAAACGCAGCTATCTAACAGAACGGTTGTCAATGTGTGCACTCAACTTCCAGAGTTAAACCCGTGTGTGGATTCAGCAGTCTGCAAACACTTTCTCTGCAGAGTCCCAAAACAGGCGTTTTCAGCCCATTACCGGCATAAGGAAGAAACTGCAGTAAGCACAGGGAAATATCTGCTTCTAAATCCAAAACGCAGCTATCTAACAGAACGTTTGTCAATGTGTGCACTCAACTTCCAGTGTTAAACCCGTGTGTGGATTCAGCAGTCTGCAAACACTTTCTGTGCAGAGACCCAAAACAGTCGTTTTCAGCCCATTAGCGGCATATGGAAGAAACAGCAGTCAGCACAGGGAAATATCTGCTTCTAAATCCAAAACGCAGCTATCTAACAGAACGTTTGTCAATGTGTGCACTCAACTTCCAGAGTTAAACCCGTGTGTGGATTCAGCAGTCTGCAAACACTTTCTCTGCAGTGTCCCAAAACAGGCGCTTTCAGCCCATTACCGGCATATGGAAGAAACAGCAGTAAGCACAGGGAAATATCTGCTTGTAAATCCAAAACGCAGCTATCTAACAGAACGGTTGTCAATGTGTGCACTCAACTTCCAGAGTTAAACCCGTGTGTGGATTCAGCAGTCTGCAAACACTTTCTCTGCAGAGTCCCAAAACAGGCGTTTTCAGCCCATTACCGGCATATGGAAGAAACAGCAGTAAGCACAGGGAAATATCTGCTTCTAAATCCAAAACGCAGCTATCTAACAGAACGGTTGTCAATGTGTGCACTCAACTTCCAGAGTTAAACCCGTGTGTGGATTCAGCAGTCTGCAAACCCTTTCTGTGCAGAGTCCCAAAACAGGCGTTTTCAGCCCATTACCGGCATATGGAAGAAACAGCAGTAAGCACAGGGAAATATCTGCTTCTAAATCCAAAACGCAGCTATCTAACAGAACGGTTGTCAATGTGTGCACTCAACTTCCAGAGTTAAACCCGTGTGTGGATTCAGCAGTCTGCAAACACTTTCTCTGCAGAGTCCCAAAACAGGCGTTTTCAGCCCATTACCAGCATATGGAAGAAACAGCAGTAAGCACAGGGAAATATCTGCTTCTAAATCCAAAACGCAGCTATCTAACAGAACGGTTGTCAATGTGTGCACTCAACTTCCAGAGTTAAACCCGTGTGTGGATTCAGCAGTCTGCAAACACTTTCTCTGCAGAGTCCCAAATCAGGCGTTTTCAGCCCATTACCGGCATATGGAAGAAACAGCAGTAAGCACAGGGAAATATCTGCTTCTAAATCCAAAACGCAGCTATCTAACAGAACGTTTGTCAATGTGTGCACTCAACTTCCAGAGTTAAACCCGTGTGTGGATTCAGCAGTCTGCAAACACTTTCTCTGCAGAGTCCCAAAACAGGCGTTTTCAGCCCATTACCGGCATATGGAAGAAACAGCAGTAAGCACAGGGAAATAGCAGCTTCTAAATCCTAAACGCAGCTATCTAACAGAACGGTTGTCAATGTGTGCACTCAACTTCCAGAGTTAAACCTGTGTGTGGATTCAGCAGTCTGCAAACACTTTCTGTGCAGAGTCCCAAAACAGGCGTTTTCAGCCCATTACCGGCATATGGAAGAAACAGCAGTAAGCACAGGGAAATATCTGCTTCTAAATCCAAAACGCAGCTATCTAACAGAACGGTTGTCAATGTGTGCACTCAACTTCCAGAGTTAAACCCGTGTGTGGATTCAGGAGTCTGCAAACACTTTCTCTGCAGAGTCCCAAAACAGGCGTTTTCAGCCCTTTACCGGCATATGGAAGAAACAGCAGTAAGCACAGGGAAATATCTGCTTCTAAATCCAAAACGCAGCTATCTAACAGAACGGTTGTCAATGTGTGCACTCAACTTCCAGAGTTAAACCCGTGTGTGGATTCAGCAGTCTGCAAACACTTTCTCTGCAGAGTCCCAAAACAGGCGTTTTCAGCCCATTACCGGCATAAGGAAGAAACTGCAGTAAGCACAGGGAAATATCTGCTTCTAAATCCAAAACGCAGCTATCTAACAGAACGTTTGTCAATGTGTGCACTCAACTTCCAGAGTTAAACCCGTGTGTGGATTCAGCAGTCTGCAAACACTTTCTGTGCAGAGACCCAAAACAGTCGTTTTCAGCCCATTAGCGGCATATGGAAGAAACAGCAGTCAGCACAGGGAAATATCTGCTTCTAAATCCAAAACGCAGCTATCTAACAGAACGGTTGTCAATGTGTGCACTCAACTTCCAGAGTTAAACCCGTGTGTGGATTCAGCAGTCTGCAAACACTTTCTCTGCAGTGTCCCAATACAGGCGCTTTCAGTCCATTACCGGCATATGGAAGAAACAGCAGTAAGCACAGGGAAATATCTGCTTGTAAATCCAAAATGCAGCTATCTAACAGAACGGTTGTCAATGTGTGCACTCAACTTCCAGAGTTAAACCCGTGTGTGGATTCAGCAGTCTGCAAACACTTTCTGTGCAGAGTCCCAAAACAGGCGTTTTCAGCCAATTACCGGCATATGGAAGAAACAGCAGTAAGCACAGGGAAATATCTGCTTCTAAATCCAAAACGCAGCTATCTAACAGAACGGTTGTCAATGTGTGCACTCAACTTCCAGAGTTAAACCCGTGTGTGGATTCAGCAGTCTGCAAACCCTTTCTGTGCAGAGTCCCAAAACAGGCGTTTTCAGCCCATTACCAGCATATGGAAGAAACAGCAGTAAGCACAGGGAAATATCTGCTTCTAAATCCAAAACGCAGCTATCTAACAGAACGTTTGTCAATGTGTGCACTCAACTTCCAGAGTTAAACCCGTGTGTGGATTCAGCAGTCTGCAAACACTTTTTCTGCAGAGTCCCAAAACAGGCGTTTTCAGCCCATTACCAGCATATGGAAGAAACAGCAGTAAGCACAGGGAAATATCTGCTTCTAAATCCAAAACGCAGCTATCTTACAGAACGGTTGTCAATGTGTGCACTCAACTTCCAGAGTTAAACCCGGGTGTGGATTCAGCAGTCTGCAAACACTTTCTCTGCAGAGTCCCAAATCAGGCGTTTTCAGCCCATTACCGGCATATGGAAGAAACAGCAGTAAGCACAGGGAAATATCTGCTTCTAAATCCAAAACGCAGCTATCTAACAGAACGGTTGTCAATGTGTGCACTCAACTTCCAGAGTTAAACCGGAGTGTGGATTCAGCACTCTGCAAACACTTTCTGTGCAGATTCCCAAACCAGGCATTTTCAGCCTATTACCGGCATATGGAAGAAACAGCAGTAAGCACAGGGAAATATCTGCTTCTAAATCCAAAACGCAGCTATCTAACAGAACGGTTGTCAATGTGTGCGCTCAACTTCCAGAGTTAAACTCATGTGTGGATTCAGCAGTCTGCAAACACTTTCTCTGCAGAGTCCCAAAACAGGTGTTTTCAGCCCATTACCGGCATATGGAAGAAACAGCAGTAAGCACATTGAAATATCTGCTTCTAAATCCAAAACGCAGCTATCTAACAGAACGGTTGTCAATGTGTGCAGTCAACTTCCAGAGTTAAACCCGTGTGTGGATTCAGCAGTCAGCAAACACTTTCTCTGCAGAGTCCCAAAACAGGCTTTTTCAGCCCATTACCGGCATATGGAAGAAACAGCAGTAAGCACAGGGAAATATCTGCTTCTAAATCCAAAACGCAGCTATCTAACAGAACGGTTGTCAATGTGTGCACTCAACTTCCAGAGTTTAACCCGTGTGTGGATTCAGCAGTCTGCAAACACTTTCTCTGCAGAGTCCCAAAACAGGCGTTTTCAGCCCATTACCGGCATATGGAAGAAACAGCAGTAAGCACAGGGAAATATCTGCTTCTAAATCCAAAACGCAGCTATCTAACAGAACGGTTGTCAATGTGTGCACTCAACTTCCAGAGTTAAACGAGTGTGAGGATTCAGGAGTCTGCAAACACTTTCTCTGCAGAGTCCCAAAACAGGCGTTTTCAGCCCATTACCAGCATATGGAAGAAACAGCAGTAAGCACAGGGAAATATCTGCTTCTAAATCCAAAACGCAGCTATCTAACAGAACGGTTGTCAATGTGTGCACTCAACTTCCAGAGTTAAACCCGTGTGTGGATTCAGCAGTCTGCAAACACTTTCTCTGCAGAGTCCCAAATCAGGCGTTTTCAGCCCATTACCGGCATATGGAAGAAACAGCAGTAAGCACAGGGAAATATCTGCTTCTTAATCCAAAACACAGCTATCTAACAGAACGTTTGTCAATGTGTGCACTCAACTTCCAGAGTTAAACCCGTGTGTGGATTCAGCAGTCTGCAAACACTTTCTCTGCAGAGTCCCAAAACAGGCGTTTTCAGCCCATTACCGGCATATGGAAGAAACAGCAGTAAGCACAGGGAAATAGCAGCTTCTAAATCCTAAACGCAGCTATCTAACAGAACGGTTGTCAATGTGTGCACTCAACTTCCAGAGTTAAACCTGTGTGTGGATTCAGCAGTCTGCAAACACTTTCTGTGCAGAGTCCCAAAACAGGCGTTTTCAGCCCATTACCGGCATAAGGAAGAAACTGCAGTAAGCACAGGGAAATATCTGCTTCTAAATCCAAAACGCAGCTATCTAACAGAACGTTTGTCAATGTGTGCACTCAACTTCCAGAGTTAAACCCGTGTGTGGATTCAGCAGTCTGCAAACACTTTCTGTGCAGAGACCCAAAACAGTCGTTTTCAGCCCATTAGCGACATATGGAAGAAACAGCAGTAAGCACAGGGAAATATCTGCTTCTAAATCCAAAACGCAGCTATCTAACAGAACGGTTGTCAATGTGTGCACTCAACTTCCAGAGTTAAACCCGTGTGTGGATTCAGCAGTCTGCAAACACTTTCTCTGCAGTATCCCAAAACAGGCGGTTTCAGCCCATTACCGGCATATGGAAGAAACAGCAGTAAGCACAGGGAAATATCTGCTTGTAAATCCAAAACGCAGCTATCTAACAGAACGGTTGTCAATGTTTGCACTCAACTTCCAGAGTTAAACCCGTGTGTGGATTCAGCTGTCTGCAAACACTTTCTGTGCAGAGTCCCAAAACAGGCGTTTTCAGCCCATTACCGGCATATGGAAGGAACAGCAGTAAGCACAGGGAAATATCTGCTTCTAAATCCAAAACGCAGCTATCTAACAGAACGGTTGTCAATGTGTGCACTCAACTTCCAGAGTTAAACCCGTGTGTGGATTCAGCAGTCTGCAAACACTTTCTCTGCAGAGTCCCAAAACAGGCGTTTTCAGCCCATTACCGGCATATGGAAGAAACAGCAGTAAGCACAGGGAAATATCTGCTTCTAAATCCAAAACGCAGCTATCTAACAGAACGATTGTCAATGTGTGCACTCAACTTCCAGAGTTAAACCAGTGTGTGGATTCAGCAGTCTGCAAACACTTTCTCTGCAGAGTCCCAAAACAGGTGTTTTCAGCCCATTACCAGCATATGGAAGAAACAGCAGTAAGCACAGGGAAATATCCGCTTCTAAATCCAAAACGCAGCTATCTAACAGAACGGTTGTCAATGTGTGCACTCAACTTCCAGAATTAAACCGGTGTGTGGATTCAGCAGTCTGCAAACACTTTCTCTGCAGAGTCCCAAAACAGGCGTTTTCAGCCCATTACCGGCATATGGAAGAAACAGCAGTAAGCACAGGGAAATAGCAGCTTCTAAATCCAAAACGCAGCTATCTAACAGAACGGTTGTCAATGTGTGCACTCAACTTCCAGAGTTAAACCCGTGTGTGGATTCAGCAGTCTGCAAACACTTTCTGTGCAGAGTCCCAAAACAGGCGTTTTCAGCCCATTACCGGCATATGGAAGAAACAGCAGTAAGCACAGGGAAATATCTGCTTCTAAATCCAAAACGCAGCTATCTAACAGAACGGTTGTCAATGTGTGCACGCAACTTCCAGAGTTAAACCCGTGTGTGGATTCAGGAGTCTGCAAACACTTTCTCTGCAGAGTCCCAAAACAGGCGTTTTCAGCCCTTTACCGGCATATGGAAGAAACAGCAGTAAGCACAGGGAAATATCTGCTTCTAAATCCAAAACGCAGCTATCTAACAGAACGGTTGTCAATGTGTGCACTCAACTTCCAGAGTTAAACCCGTGTGTGGATTCAGCAGTCTGCAAACACTTTCTCTGCAGAGTCCCAAAACAGGCGTTTTCAGCCCATTACCGGCATAAGGAAGAAACTGCAGTAAGCACAGGGAAATATCTGCTTCTAAATCCAAAACGCAGCTATCTAACAGAACGTTTGTCAATGTGTGCACTCAACTTCCAGTGTTAAACCCGTGTGTGGATTCAGCAGTCTGCAAACACTTTCTGTGCAGAGACCCAAAACAGTCGTTTTCAGCCCATTAGCGGCATATGGAAGAAACAGCACTCAGCACAGGGAAATATCTGCTTCTAAATGCAAAACGCAGCTATCTAACAGAACGTTTGTCAATGTGTGCACTCAACTTCCAGAGTTAAACCCGTGTGTGGATTCAGCAGTCTGCAAACACTTTCTCTGCAGTGTCCCAAAACAGGCGCTTTCAGCCCATTACCGGCATATGGAAGAAACAGCAGTAAGCACAGGGAAATATCTGCTTGTAAATCCAAAACGCAGCTATCTAACAGAACGGTTGTCAATGTGTGCACTCAACTTCCAGAGTTAAACCCGTGTGTGGATTCAGCAGTCTGCAAACACTTTCTCTGCAGAGTCCCAAAACAGGCGTTTTCAGCCCATTACCGGCATATGGAAGAAACAGCAGTAAGCACAGGGAAATATCTGCTTCTAAATCCAAAACGCAGCTATCTAACAGAACGGTTGTCAATGTGTGCACTCAACTTCCAGAGTTAAACCCGTGTGTGGATTCAGCAGTCTGCAAACCCTTTCTGTGCAGAGTCCCAAAACAGGCGTTTTCAGCCCATTACCGGCATATGGAAGAAACAGCAGTAAGCACAGGGAAATATCTGCTTCTAAATCCAAAACGCAGCTATCTAACAGAACGGTTGTCAATGTGTGCACTCAACTTCCAGAGTTAAACCCGTGTGTGGATTCAGCAGTCTGCAAACACTTTCTCTGCAGAGTCCCAAAACAGGCGTTTTCAGCCCATTACCAGCATATGGAAGAAACAGCAGTAAGCACAGGGAAATATCTGCTTCTAAATCCAAAACGCAGCTATCTAACAGAACGGTTGTCAATGTGTGCACTCAACTTCCAGAGTTAAACCCGTGTGTGGATTCAGCAGTCTGCAAACACTTTCTCTGCAGAGTCCCAAATCAGGCGTTTTCAGCCCATTACCGGCATATGGAAGAAACAGCAGTAAGCACAGGGAAATATCTGCTTCTAAATCCAAAACGCAGCTATCTAACAGAACGGTTGTCAATGTGTGCACTCAACTTCCAGAGTTAAACCGGTGTGTGGATTCAGCAGTCTGCAAACCCTTTCTGTACAGAGTCCCAAACCAGGCGTTTTCAGCCCATTACCGGCATATGGAAGAAACAGCAGTAAGCACAGGGAAATATCTGCTTCTAAATCCAAAACGCAGCTATCTAACAGAACGTTTGTCAATGTGTGCGCTCAACTTCCAGAGTTAAACCGGTTTGTGGATTCAGCAGTCTGCAAACACATTCTCTGCAGAGTCCCAAAACAGGCGTTTTCAGCCCATTACCGGCATATGGAAGAAACAACAGTAAGCACATTGAAATATCTGCTTCTAAATCCAAAACGCAGCTATCTAACAGAACGGTTGTCAATGTGTGCAGTCAACTTCCAGAGCTAAACCCGTGTGTGGATTCAGCAGTCAGCAAACACTTTCTCTGCAGAGTCCCAAAACAGGCGTTTTCAGCCCATTACCGGCATATGGAAGAAACAGCAGTAAGCACAGGGAAATATCTGCTTCTAAATCCAAAACGCAGCTATCTAACAGAACGGTTGTCAATGTGTGCACTCAACTTCCAGAGTTTAACCCGTGTGTGGATTCAGCAGTCTGCGAACACTTTCTCTGCAGAGTCCCAAAACAGGCGTTTTCAGCCCATTACCGGCATATGGAAAAAGCAGCAGTAAGCACAGGGAAATATCTGCTTCTAAATCCAAAACGCAGCTATCTAACAGAACGGTTGTCAATGTGTGCACTCAACTTCCAGAGTTAAACCAGTGTGAGGATTCAGCAGTCTGCAAACACTTTCTCTGCAGAGTCCCAAAACAGGCGTTTTCAGCCCATTACCAGCATATGGAAGAAACAGCAGTAAGCACAGGGAAATATCTGCTTCTAAATCCAAAACGCAGCTATCTAACAGAACGGTTGTCAATGTGTGCACTCAACTTCCAGAGTTAAACCCGTGTGTGGATTCAGCAGTCTGCAAACACTTTCTCTGCAGAGTCCCAAATCAGGCGTTTTCAGCCCATTACCGGCATATGGAAGAAACAGCAGTAAGCACAGGGAAATATCTGCTTCTTAATCCAAAACACAGCTATCTAACAGAACGTTTGTCAATGTGTGCACTCAACTTCCAGAGTTAAACCCGTGTGTGGATTCAGCAGTCTGCAAACACTTTCTCTGCAGAGTCCCAAAACAGGCGTTTTCAGCCCATTACCGGCATATGGAAGAAACAGCAGTAAGCACAGGGAAATAGCAGCTTCTAAATCCTAAACGCAGCTATCTAACAGAACGGTTGTCAATGTGTGCACTCAACTTCCAGAGTTAAACCTGTGTGTGGATTCAGCAGTCTGCAAACACTTTCTGTGCAGAGTCCCAAAACAGGCGTTTTCAGCCCATTACCGGCATAAGGAAGAAACTGCAGTAAGCACAGGGAAATATCTGCTTCTAAATCCAAAACGCAGCTATCTAACAGAACGTTTGTCAATGTGTGCACTCAACTTCCAGAGTTAAACCCGTGTGTGGATTCAGCAGTCTGCAAACACTTTCTGTGCAGAGACCCAAAACAGTCGTTTTCAGCCCATTAGCGACATATGGAAGAAACAGCAGTAAGCACAGGGAAATATCTGCTTCTAAATCCAAAACGCAGCTATCTAACAGAACGGTTGTCAATGTGTGCACTCAACTTCCAGAGTTAAACCCGTGTGTGGATTCAGCAGTCTGCAAACACTTTCTCTGCAGTATCCCAAAACAGGCGGTTTCAGCCCATTACCGGCATATGGAAGAAACAGCAGTAAGCACAGGGAAATATCTGCTTGTAAATCCAAAACGCAGCTATCTAACAGAACGGTTGTCAATGTTTGCACTCAACTTCCAGAGTTAAACCCGTGTGTGGATTCAGCTGTCTGCAAACACTTTCTGTGCAGAGTCCCAAAACAGGCGTTTTCAGCCCATTACCGGCATATGGAAGGAACAGCAGTAAGCACAGGGAAATATCTGCTTCTAAATCCAAAACGCAGCTATCTAACAGAACGGTTGTCAATGTGTGCACTCAACTTCCAGAGTTAAACCCGTGTGTGGATTCAGCAGTCTGCAAACACTTTCTCTGCAGAGTCCCAAAACAGGCGTTTTCAGCCCATTACCGGCATATGGAAGAAACAGCAGTAAGCACAGGGAAATATCTGCTTCTAAATCCAAAACGCAGCTATCTAACAGAACGATTGTCAATGTGTGCACTCAACTTCCAGAGTTAAACCAGTGTGTGGATTCAGCAGTCTGCAAACACTTTCTCTGCAGAGTCCCAAAACAGGTGTTTTCAGCCCATTACCAGCATATGGAAGAAACAGCAGTAAGCACAGGGAAATATCCGCTTCTAAATCCAAAACGCAGCTATCTAACAGAACGGTTGTCAATGTGTGCACTCAACTTCCAGAATTAAACCGGTGTGTGGATTCAGCAGTCTGCAAACACTTTCTCTGCAGAGTCCCAAAACAGGCGTTTTCAGCCCATTACCGGCATATGGAAGAAACAGCAGTAAGCACAGGGAAATAGCAGCTTCTAAATCCAAAACGCAGCTATCTAACAGAACGGTTGTCAATGTGTGCACTCAACTTCCAGAGTTAAACCCGTGTGTGGATTCAGCAGTCTGCAAACACTTTCTGTGCAGAGTCCCAAAACAGGCGTTTTCAGCCCATTACCGGCATATGGAAGAAACAGCAGTAAGCACAGGGAAATATCTGCTTCTAAATCCAAAACGCAGCTATCTAACAGAACGGTTGTCAATGTGTGCACTCAACTTCCAGAGTTAAACCCGTGTGTGGATTCAGGAGTCTGCAAACACTTTCTCTGCAGAGTCCCAAAACAGGCGTTTTCAGCCCTTTACCGGCATATGGAAGAAACAGCAGTAAGCACAGGGAAATATCTGCTTCTAAATCCAAAACGCAGCTATCTAACAGAACGGTTGTCAATGTGTGCACTCAACTTCCAGAGTTAAACCCGTGTGTGGATTCAGCAGTCTGCAAACACTTTCTCTGCAGAGTCCCAAAACAGGCGTTTTCAGCCCATTACCGGCATAAGGAAGAAACTGCAGTAAGCACAGGGAAATATCTGCTTCTAAATCCAAAACGCAGCTATCTAACAGAACGTTTGTCAATGTGTGCACTCAACTTCCAGTGTTAAACCCGTGTGTGGATTCAGCAGTCTGCAAACACTTTCTGTGCAGAGACCCAAAACAGTCGTTTTCAGCCCATTAGCGGCATATGGAAGAAACAGCAGTCAGCACAGGGAAATATCTGCTTCTAAATCCAAAACGCAGCTATCTAACAGAACGTTTGTCAATGTGTGCACTCAACTTCCAGAGTTAAACCCGTGTGTGGATTCAGCAGTCTGCAAACACTTTCTCTGCAGTGTCCCAAAACAGGCGCTTTCAGCCCATTACCGGCATATGGAAGAAACAGCAGTAAGCACAGGGAAATATCTGCTTGTAAATCCAAAACGCAGCTATCTAACAGAACGGTTGTCAATGTGTGCACTCAACTTCCAGAGTTAAACCCGTGTGTGGATTCAGCAGTCTGCAAACACTTTCTCTGCAGAGTCCCAAAACAGGCGTTTTCAGCCCATTACCGGCATATGGAAGAAACAGCAGTAAGCACAGGGAAATATCTGCTTCTAAATCCAAAACGCAGCTATCTAACAGAACGGTTGTCAATGTGTGCACTCAACTTCCAGAGTTAAACCCGTGTGTGGATTCAGCAGTCTGCAAACCCTTTCTGTGCAGAGTCCCAAAACAGGCGTTTTCAGCCCATTACCGGCATATGGAAGAAACAGCAGTAAGCACAGGGAAATATCTGCTTCTAAATCCAAAACGCAGCTATCTAACAGAACGGTTGTCAATGTGTGCACTCAACTTCCAGAGTTAAACCCGTGTGTGGATTCAGCAGTCTGCAAACACTTTCTCTGCAGAGTCCCAAAACAGGCGTTTTCAGCCCATTACCAGCATATGGAAGAAACAGCAGTAAGCACAGGGAAATATCTGCTTCTAAATCCAAAACGCAGCTCTCTAACAGAACGGTTGTCAATGTGTGCACTCAACTTCCAGAGTTAAACCCGTGTGTGGATTCAGCAGTCTGCAAACACTTTCTCTGCAGAGTCCCAAATCAGGCGTTTTCAGCCCATTACCGGCATATGGAAGAAACAGCAGTAAGCACAGGGAAATATCTGCTTCTAAATCCAAAACGCAGCTATCTAACAGAACGGTTGTCAATGTGTGCACTCAACTTCCAGAGTTAAACCGGTGTGTGGATTCAGCAGTCTGCAAACCCTTTCTGTACAGAGTCCCAAACCAGGCGTTTTCAGCCCATTACCGGCATATGGAAGAAACAGCAGTAAGCACAGGGAAATATCTGCTTCTAAATCCAAAGCGCAGCTATCTAACAGAACGTTTGTCAATGTGTGCGCTCAACTTCCAGAGTTAAACCGGTTTGTGGATTCAGCAGTCTGCAAACACATTCTCTGCAGAGTCCCAAAACAGGCGTTTTCAGCCCATTACCGGCATATGGAAGAAACAACAGTAAGCACATTGAAATATCTGCTTCTAAATCCAAAACGCAGCTATCTAACAGAACGGTTGTCAATGTGTGCAGTCAACTTCCAGAGCTAAACCCGTGTGTGGATTCAGCAGTCAGCAAACACTTTCTCTGCAGAGTCCCAAAACAGGCGTTTTCAGCCCATTACCGGCATATGGAAGAAACAGCAGTAAGCACAGGGAAATATCTGCTTCTAAATCCAAAACGCAGCTATCTAACAGAACGGTTGTCAATGTGTGCACTCAACTTCCAGAGTTTAACCCGTGTGTGGATTCAGCAGTCTGCGAACACTTTCTCTGCAGAGTCCCAAAACAGGCGTTTTCAGCCCATTACCGGCATATGGAAAAAGCAGCAGTAAGCACAGGGAAATATCTGCTTCTAAATCCAAAACGCAGCTATCTAACAGAACGGTTGTCAATGTGTGCACTCAACTTCCAGAGTTAAACCAGTGTGAGGATTCAGCAGTCTGCAAACACTTTCTCTGCAGAGTTCCAAAACAGGCGTTTTCAGCCCATTACCAGCATATGGAAGAAACAGCAGTAAGCACAGGGAAATATCTGCTTCTAAATCCAAAACGCAGCTATCTAACAGAACGGTTGTCAATGTGTGCACTCAACTTCCAGAGTTAAACCCGTGTGTGGATTCAGCAGTCTGCAAACACTTTCTCTGCAGAGTCCCAAATCAGGCGTTTTCAGCCCATTACCGGCATATGGAAGAAACAGCAGTAAGCACAGGGAAATATCTGCTTCTAAATCCAAAACGCAGCTATCTAACAGAACGTTTGTCAATGTGTGCACTCAACTTCCAGAGTTAAACCCGTGTGTGGATTCAGCAGTCTGCAAACACTTTCTGTGCAGAGACCCAAAACAGTCGTTTTCAGCCCATTAGCGGCATATGGAAGAAACAGCAGTAAGCACAGGGAAATATCTGCTTCTAAATCCAAAACGCAGCTATCTAACAGAACGTTTGTCAATGTGTGCACTCAACTTCCAGAGTTAAACCCGTGTGTGGATTCAGCAGTCTGCAAACACTTTCTGTACAGAGTCCCAAACCAGGCGTTTTCAGCCCATTACCGGCATATGGAAGAAACAGCAGTAAGCACAGGGAAATATCTGCTTCTAAATCCAAAACGCAGCTATCTAACAGAACGTTTGTCAATGTGTGCGCTCAACTTCCAGAGTTAAACCCGTGTGTGGATTCAGCAGTCTGCAAACACTTTCTCTGCAGAGTCCCAAAACAGGCGTTTTCAGCCCATTACCGGCATATGGAAGAAACAGCAGTAAGCACATTGAAATATCTGCTTCTAAATCCAAAACGCAGCTATCTAACAGAACGGTTGTCAATGTGTGCAGTCAACTTCCAGAGTTAAACCCGTGTGTGGATTCAGCAGTCAGCAAACACTTTCTCTGCAGAGTCCCAAAACAGGCTTTTTCAGCCCATTACCGGCATATGGAAGAAACAGCAGTAAGCACAGGGAAATATCTGCTTCTAAATCCAAAACGCAGCTATCTAACAGAACGGTTGTCAATGTGTGCACTCAACTTCCAGAGTTTAACCCGTTTGTGGATTCAGCAGTCTGCAAACACTTTCTCTGCAGAGTCCCAAAACAGGCGTTTTCAGCCCATTACCGGCATATGGAAGAAACAGCAGTAAGCACAGGGAAATATCTGCTTCTAAATCCAAAACGGAGCTATCTAACAGAACGGTTGTCAATGTGTGCACTCAACTTCCAGAGTTAAACGAGTGTGAGGATTCAGCAGTCTGCAAACACTTTCTCTGCAGAGTCCCAAAACAGGCGTTTTCAGCCCATTACCAGCATATGGAAGAAACAGCAGTAAGCACAGGGAAATATCTGCTTCTAAATCCAAAACGCAGCTATCTAACAGAACGGTTGTCAATGTGTGCACTCAACTTCCAGAGTTAAACCCGTGTGTGGATTCAGCAGTCTGCAAACACTTTCTCTGCAGAGTCCCAAATCAGGCGTTTTCAGCCCATTACCGGCATATGGAAGAAACAGCAGTAAGCACAGGGAAATATCTGCTTCTAAATGCAAAACGCAGCTATCTAACAGAACGTTTGTCAATGTGGGCACTCAACTTCCAGAGTTCAACCCGTGTGTGGATTCAGCAGTCTGCAAACACTTTCTCTGCAGAGTCCCAAAATCGGCGTTTTCAGCCCATTACCAGCATATGGAAGAAACAGCAGTAAGCACAGGGAAATATCTGCTTCTAAATCCAAAACGCAGCTATCTAACAGAACGGTTGTCAATGTGTGCACTCAACTTCCAGAGTTAAACCAGTGTGTGGATTCAGCAGTCTGCAAACACTTTCTCTGCAGAGTCCCAAAACAGGCGTTTTCAGCCCATTACCAGCATATGGAAGAAACAGCAGTAAGCACAGGGAAATATCTGCTTCTAAATCCAAAACGCAGCTATCTAACAGAACGGTTGTCAATGTGTGCACTCAACTTCCAGAATTAAACCGGTGTGTGGATTCAGCAGTCTGCAAACACTTTCTGTGCAGAGTCCCAAAACAGGCGTTTTCAGCCCATTACCGGCATATGGAAGAAACAGCAGTAAGCACAGGGAAATATCTGCTTCTAAATCCAAAACGCAGCTATCTAACAGAACGGTTGTCAATGTGTGCACTCAACTTCCAGAGTTAAACCCGTGTGTGGATTCAGGAGTCTGCAAACACTTTCTCTGCAGAGTCCCAAAACAGGCGTTTTCAGCCCTTTACCGGCATATGGAAGAAACAGCAGTAAGCACAGGGAAATATCTGCTTCTAAATCCAAAACGCAGCTATCTAACAGAACGGTTGTCAATGTGTGCACTCAACTTCCAGAGTTAAACCCGTGTGTGGATTCAGCAGTCTGCAAACACTTTCTCTGCAGAGTCCCAAAACAGGCGTTTTCAGCCCATTACCGGCATAAGGAAGAAACTGCAGTAAGCACAGGGAAATATCTGCTTCTAAATCCAAAACGCAGCTATCTAACAGAACGTTTGTCAATGTGTGCACTCAACTTCCAGAGTTAAACCCGTGTGTGGATTCAGCAGTCTGCAAACACTTTCTGTGCAGAGACCCAAAACAGACGTTTTCAGCCCATTAGCGGCATATGGAAGAAACAGCAGTCAGCACAGGGAAATATCTGCTTCTAAATCCAAAACGCAGCTATCTAACAGAACGTTTGTCAATGTGTGCACTCAACTTCCAGAGTTAAACCCGTGTGTGGATTCAGGAGTCTGCAAACACATTCTCTGCAGTGTCCCAAAACAGGCGCTTTCAGCCCATTACCGGCATATGGAAGAAACAGCAGTAAGCACAGGGAAATATCTGCTTGTAAATCCAAAACGCAGCTATCTAACAGAACGGTTGTCAATGTGTGCACTCAACTTCCAGAGTTAAACCCGTGTGTGGATTCAGCAGTCTGCAAACACTTTCTGTGCAGAGTCCCAAAACAGGCGTTTTCAGCCCATTACCGGCATATGGAAGAAACAGCAGTAAGCACAGGGAAATATCTGCTTCTAAATCCAAAACGCAGCTATCTAACAGAACGGTTGTCAATGTGTGCACTCAACTTCCAGAGTTAAACCCGTGTGTGGATTCAGCAGTCTGCAAACCCTTTCTGTGCAGAGTCCCAAAACAGGCGTTTTCAGCCCATTACCGGCATATGGAAGAAACAGCAGTAAGCACAGGGAAATATCTGCTTCTAAATCCAAAACGCAGCTATCTAACAGAACGGTTGTCAATGTGTGCACTCAACTTCCAGAGTTAAACCCGTGTGTGGATTCAGCAGTCTGCAAACACTTTCTCTGCAGAGTCCCAAAACAGGCGTTTTCAGCCCATTACCAGCATATGGAAGAAACAGCAGTAAGCACATGGAAATATCTGCTTCTAAATCCAAAACGCAGCTATCTAACAGAACGGTTGTCAATGTGTGCACTCAACTTCCAGAGTTAAACCCGTGTGTGGATTCAGCAGTCTGCAAACACTTTCTCTGCAGAGTCCCAAATCAGGCGTTTTCAGCCCATTACCGGCATATGGAAGAAACAGCAGTAAGCACAGGGAAATATCTGCTTCTAAATCCAAAACGCAGCTATCTAACAGAACGGTTGTCAATGTGTGCACTCAACTTCCAGAGTTAAACCGGTGTGTGGATTCAGCAGTCTGCAAACCCTTTCTGTGCAGAATCCCAAACCAGGCGTTTTCAGCCCATTACCGGCATATGGAAGAAACAGCAGTAAGCACAGGGAAATATCTGCTTCTAAATCCAAAACGCAGCTATCTAACAGAACGGTTGTCAATGTGTGCGCTCAACTTCCAGAGTTAAACCCGTGTGTGGATTCAGCAGTCTGCAAACACATTCTCTGCAGAGTCCCAAAACAGGCGTTTTCAGCCCATTACCGGCATATGGAAGAAACAACAGTAAGCACATTGAAATATCTGCTTCTAAATCCAAAACGCAGCTATCTAACAGAACGTTTGTCAATGTGGGCACTCAACTTCCAGAGTTAAACCCGTGTGTGGATTCAGCAGTCTGCAAACACTTTCTCTGCAGAGTCCCAAAACCGGCGTTTTCAGCCCATTACCAGCATATGGAAGAAACAGCAGTAAGCACAGGGAAATATCTGCTTCTAAATCCAAAACGCAGCTATCTAACAGAACGGTTGTCAATGTGTGCACTCAACTTCCAGAGTTAAACCAGTGTGTGGATTCAGCAGTCTGCAAACACTTTCTCTGCAGAGTCCCAAAACAGGCGTTTTCAGCCCATTACCAGCATATGGAAGAAACAGCAGTAAGCACAGGGAAATATCTGCTTCTAAATCCAAAACGCAGCTAT